>NW_010519819.1:0-215 GCF_000687285.1 Phaethon lepturus
ACTGATATAAATTGCCAAAAGTAGGTCCACCTTAGAATATAATAATCATAATTATTGATAAAATAAATCAAATAGAATAAATCAAACCTAAATCATAGAATACTTTGGGTTGGAAGGGCCCTTTTAGGGTCATCTAGTCCAACCCCCTTGCAATGAGCAGGGACATCTTCAACTAGATCAGGTTGCTCAGAGCCCCATCCAACCTGGCCTTGAAT
>NW_010519819.1:781-3568 GCF_000687285.1 Phaethon lepturus
CAATCCCTTCATCCCCCAGCCTGTATTGATACCGGGGGTTGCCCCAACCCAGGTGCAGGACCCTGCACTTGGCCTTGTTGAACCTCATGAGGTTCACACAGGCCCATTCCTTAAGCTTGTCCAGGTCCCTCTGGATGGTACCCTGTCCCCCAGGCATGTCAACCACATCACTCCACTTGGTGTCATCTGGAAACTCGCTGAGGTTGCACTCAATCCCACTGTCTATGTCATAATTGAAGATATTAAAGAGTACTGGTGCCAATACGGACCCCTGAAGAATACCACTTGTCACCGATCTCCAACAGGACATTGAGCCAAATGGAGGACTCCAATCACAATAATTGCACTGTTTGTTAGGAGACCCCTTCTAATCAATGTGCTTGAGGCATCACTTTCTTTCCTACCATGATTACCTTCTGTCTATGAAAAAATTACAAATGTATAAAAATTAAATTAAGAAAAAAGTCAAATAAAACATTGTAGGAAACCATTCTTAGCTTCCCCAACCAAACTATTGGAAAGAGTCCAGAGGCAAATAAAAGTCCAATTACTTCAAAATAAGATACTGTGGTAGGTTGACCCCAGCGAGCAGCTAAACACCCACACAGCCGTTCATTCACTCCTCAGCCAGACCCAGTACAATCTCCACCCTTTATATCATACCATTTACATCATGCTCAGGTGCTACACTATTCAATAAATCCTCATTAACCCCCTCCCTCCCTTCCTGTCTGTACTGGATTTGGCTGAGATAGAGTTAAATTTCTTCATAGTAACTTGTATAGTGCTATATTTTGGATCTGTGATGAAAACAGTGTTGATAACACATGGATGAATTAGTTATTGTTGAACAGTGCTTGCACAGTGTCAAGGCCTTTTCAGATTCTCATACTGCCCCGCCAGCAAGTAGGCTGGGGATACACAAGAAGTTGGGAGGGGACACAGCCGGGACAGCTGACCCCAACTGACCAAAGGGATATTCCATATTATATGACGTCATGCTCAGCAATAAAAATGGAGGGGAAGTTTGCCAGGGCTGCCATTGCTTGGGGATGGGCTGGGCATCAGTTGGCTGGTGGTGAGCAATTTTTGGGGGTTTTTTTGTATCACTTGTTTTTCTTGGTTTTGTTTTTCTTTGTTTCCTTTTTTCCTTTTTTCCTAATTAAACTTTGTTTCCTTTTTTTTTTACTTATTAAACTGTCTTTACCTCAGCCCACAAATTTTCTTGCTTTTGGCCTTCCGATTCTCTTCCCCATCCTGCTTTGGGGGGGAGTGAGTGAGCAGCTGTGCGGTGCTTAGTTGCCTACCAGGATTAAACCACAACAGTCCTTTTTGGTGCCCAGCATGGAACTTGAAGGGTTTGAAATAATGACAGATTTGACTAGAGCCTATTAGAAGGAACTTATAATTACTATATCTGTTTAACAGTTACTGGTCATGATGTTGACTTATTTGTTCTCAACACTGGTTTATCTGTTTCCTTATCTGATCCATGCCACTCTCCCTTTTTTGCTGTACATCATATTTGAGATCTTGTTAAAGGCTTTTTTTGGCTTTTGCATTTTGCTGTGCTGTGTAGCACTTTCTTTGTTTTTTGCCTGGGAGATCTATGATAAAAGCACTGGCCTTGAGCCTAACCTGGTATTTGGGGCCTGCATTGCTGCTGTCCCAGAACTTTGGGAACCATCTCATGGGGACAATTAACAATTACACTTTCTCCCTTTTCTCCTCTGAGAGCCAATTTGTGGTAAAACCAAAAAATGGCACCTTCCCCTTCTCCTGCAGAGTCGATGTTTTCTTCCATGTTACAATAACTCTTCAGTATCTTGAACATCCTTGGGTAATCAAAATGCTCCTATTGGTATGTCTCAAGAATCTCTTTCCAGGTTTTCCTAAGGTTAACCAACTGTTTAGGAATATCACATAGGGATATGCCCTGAGGCAGTGTGGTTATGAGTGGCAAGGTGTGTGGGAGAATATGGGCAGGTACCTAGAATGATTGTCACCTCTGATGGTCTGGGACTTTACCCCTGAACAAGCACAGGATCCTAATGAAGTGATAGAATGTTTCAAAAAAGTATGCCCTGGCCCTGGCCCTGGCTCTGGCTCTGGCTGTGCCAAAGAGACACAACTTCTTGCACTGTGCTGAGGCCTGATCTATGCTTACTGTGCACTATTCAGCACTGTTCAGCACCCCTAAAGGGAAGAGAAGGTCTCTGGATCTGAAGACATAAAAACAGATACTTTGGCTAAAACAGAGACCCAACCCTCAACTATATCAGTCGCCGTGATAGTCAAGAAGAAACAATGGAAAGTCTGCTTGGTTAGTAAGGGAGGAAGACACTTCTAAAAGGGAGCAGGAGGGAGAATCAGAAGAGGCACCTGTTCTGCAGCAGAGCAGTCACAAGAACAGGAAGGGGAAGAGACTGAAATCATAAACGAGTCAGAAACCACACGGTCCCTACCCCTGTGTGAGCTGTGAGATATGCAAAAAGATTTCATTCGTCATCTAGGTGAGCAAATTATCATCTGGTTGCTCTGATGATGGGATACTGGGGCCAATAGTCAGGAATTAGAGGGTAAGGAAGCCCAGAAGCTGGGATCCCTTGCTAGGGACAAGGCCGTTGACAAAGTCACAGCCATCCTCAGCCTCTGGAGGCAGCTCCTTTTGAACACGAAGGAAAGGTATCCCTTCAAGGAAGATCTTGTAAATTACTGAGGCAAGTAGACCACCACTGAGGGAAGTAACCATTTGTCGTGGTGTCGTGGTTTAGCCCCAGCCAGCAA
>NW_010519820.1:0-43172 GCF_000687285.1 Phaethon lepturus
CTGGCCCCGCAGCTCGCGGCCCGGCCTCACAGCAGCCGCCACCGCCCCGGAAATCGCGACTGCGCGGTGTTACCAGGAGGGCGCCGCGTGCGCTTACGTGTCCCTGTTCGCGACGTCGGTGATTCCGATTGGTCCGTGCTCCCGGCACCCCTTTAAAGGGGAAGTGGGTACGTGACCAACCCGCCTGCGGCTAATGGCCGCCTGCCGCACGAGAAGGCGCAGTGGGCGCGGGAGTAGAGGGCACTGTCACGAATGCAGGATTATGAGGAAATGGGAGATTTTGAGAATTCCGGTATTAAAGGCATGGCCTGTTCTGTGTGGTGAATAGCAGGAGGGTATCCTGGCTTTGCTGGAGGCTGAGCCCAGACGGGGTGGTTCAGAGCAGAGTTTGGACTTGTGGCCTGGCCCTTGTTTTCCAAGCTTAAAGGAAACTCTCTCTGCTGCACCAGCAGTCATCTGTAGACTTCTCATAGGACTAGAGAACCAAGTAATCGTGGTTGGAGTGGCACCCATTAATCCCTTTATGGTGCATCATTGACTCTCTGTCTGCAATTAGGTTACACACTTGAACTTTTACTCTTGTGACTAGTTTCACTTGCTTGCAGTTTTGCTGTTCTGTAGTTACACCTTTCAACAGCTTCTGCTACTCGCCTTGTTGTGCTCCCCCATTTTCCTTTTCCTTAACCACTCTTTATTAATTTCACATCTGTGTGTTTCAGACAACATACCCAGACCAAAAGGTTTGTCTTGGTGGGTGGATGCTATGTAGGCTTATGTCTGTGGCCTCCCCTACAACTTTTGCTTGATTAAAAAGGGGACATTCTTCTCTGCTGATGAACTACAGATTGCATCTGTTGTTGTGTGGAGGTGGCTATTCTTCTGTGGAAAAGGCTGACAAGCCCTGAAACTTCTAAACAACATTAATTAATTGTCCCTCTCTGAAATCAATAAAGCTCTTGCGCACATACACAAGTCACAGGTTAATTTGGTGGTTTGACAGCTCAGCCATCAAGAAGGCAGCAAAGAGACTATGAGAGTGTCCTGCCACCTCTTAATATACCAATGGCATCTGAGGTGCAGAGGAGCTGTGCTTTGGGAGCGATGGTAGCCTTTCATGCAGCTCTTCTGTTAGCTGAATCCCAGAAAGTTGTAAGTCTTTTAGTATTCACAACGTGTTCTCTGATCCCCCAGATACATACCTAGGCACCAGCCCTACGCTAAAAGCTTTCTGAAATGTGAAAGCTTTCTTGACATAAATAAGACATGGCATGATGATGGCAAGTCTTCCTATCTCCTCACCGCTTTCCACCTGAGAAGACCAAAGGATTGACTTCTCTTTACAAGAAGCTTCCTTGGTCAGCTCCTCTGAAGGCTGCGCATTAATACTTTATTGATAACAGCACTTGGGAGTTGCATGCACGCATGCACATGTTACAGACTCACAGATGCTGTCTGGAACACTGCAGAGGAATTACTGCAGCTGGACGAAGATTGTATGCTTCTTTCTAAAGCCTCCGAGATAGAGAAAAGGCTATGCAGGAGGTTCATACTGATTTCTTTCACCACTAAATCATTGTAAGCATGAAATAGAAGAGAGAAAAATAGAACCTCAGGGAATTTAAACAAGGCTGTTAGGTGAGGAGGCCCTGGGAAAGGTAATGTCCAACTTTCTAGGCACGTGCAAAATGAGATGAGGAGCAAGATTTGGCCTAATTCTAGCATTTCCACAAGTGCAATGGCCATGCTGGGCTATTGCTAAAAGCAAGCAGGGGTCAAGAAGGGCAGTTCTTGGTATCCCTGCTGCAGTGTTCAAAGCCTGTGCACTCATGCCAGACATCACGTGGCTTGTTTCCCACTGCTGGTGGATTAAGGAGTCACCACATTGTCCCGTATTGCTCTAAGTTGATTCATGTGCGCTGCAAAGAGGTTCCACCCTTTTTCCTGACACTGGAAAACTACTGTTGGCAGAGCTGGGGGGGCAGCTAATGGGTTTTGAGTTTTGGACTGTACTCAGTGCCAAGGAGAACCACCAGCATGTGCAGTTGAGGGATACCTGAAGCTGATTCCGGTAGCCCCCTCTCTTCTGTACTGTGCCTGATCCCATGTCGGGTAGATGGCTGCAGAGAGGCCCTTGCTTTCCAGTAGGGCAGAGCAGACTTTGGCTGGAGGAAGGATGTTTGACAGGGATCAAGCCAACTCAGGAATGGTGTGCGGGTGTGCAACCAGCCAACTCCAGTTGGGATCTATAATGTTGGTGGTTATCTTCCTACTTCTTTAAGTAAAAAGGCTCACAGCTGTTATACTGGCTTGTCCAAAGAAATGTCCATCTTTTTGCACCTCTTACTGCTGCTGTGGGCGTTTTGGCTGGGCAAAACCCTTCTTTTTCCTCTTTGCTTCACCTGGTGTGCTCTGGGAGCTGTAGCTGAACAGCACTGGTTGTGCTGTCTTGAGTGATGCTCTGTGTCCTTCTTAGCTCCTGCCTGCCTGTCTGCACAGAGGCTTAGAAGGATCTTGTTCACAGGGGATGTCTATGGATGTCCTGTAGACACCTGCTGTGATAGGAAGGCACCTAAAATGCTGCTGCCATCTAATATTTCTCAACTTGTAGACCTGTCTGGGAACTGACATGCCCTTTTTCTGGCTTAGCATGGAAAAAGCTTGGAGACCTTGTGTGGGCATTCCCCTTCCTCCTCCTTTTCCCAGTCATTAAGTGCAATGCAGTGCTCTGCCCTACCAAGCAGTCTGGAGGCATTGAATCCAAAGGCAGACATGATGTCTTCAGCTGGAGAAAGTGGGGGATCACTGGAGGAGTTGCATCTATGAGCTTTTTTTCAGGGGGAAAAAAAAATGTAAAGCACTTCCAAGAGCAGACTGTAGCTTGTCCAACCCTGTCATGATGCTCGTGGCCCTGTTGCACCTGAGATTGTTTCCCATTTAAACCCCGTAACCTGGTTTATGATTTATGTTTGCCACCTGTAGCAGAATTTCCCTGTGGATGCTGGGGAATCCCACCATACACCATAGTGAGCAGGAAGGGAACGGAGCAAGCGGAAGGACTCTGGAAGTACTGGAGGTGAAATCAGAAGCAGGGTAGTCTTGTGATAACTGCCTATGTTGGACTAGGAGGAGGAGCGAGAGCTCATGCTAAACAGCAGCTTTTGATGGGAGGCCAGATCAGACAGATGCTGTGTCACTTTAATCTCTGACAGGAGCACCACACAAATACCATCAACGTAATGCAGGACCCAGCCTGTGGCTCTCATATATCTGGTAAATAGAGAGCTGTTAAAATGTAGTTCTTTTGCCTAAAGCTACATCCCATGATTGGCCTTCAGGGATGTGCTGGTCTGAGGGTGTCTGGGTCATCTGGATCATTGGCAGTGGGAGGAATTAACTTAGCTGAGGCTGCAGAGGCCAGTGGTGTGGGCCCTGAAAAGAATCTGTTATTACTTACCTGTGAGTTGCTCCTGGGCTCTCCCATGCTCTCAGATAATTTTCCACTTATGCTGGGAGGGTTCATCACATAGTTAAGGAAACTGAGCATAGAGGAGTGATGTGACATGCCCGAGGTCATGCATGGAGACTGGATTAGGCCTTCTGTTCTTCCTAATCCTAATTCTTTGCCTTAATCACAAGCTTTGTTTTCTATCACTGTGATTATTCAGGGCATTGGTGCATCAGCAAGCAGCACAACTTGTTTGCATAGTATCTTGTGTCTGAGCAAATCAGTTTGCTTTGAAAGTTGTGTGCTGTGTAGTCAGGGCTTGCTTCTCCCTCTCTGTCTTCCCATTTCGCTTCTTTTCTGGTTCCTCAGCATTTCTATCCCTAGTAATCTTCATTGAGGATAATGGGAGCAGGCAAAAGAACCACAGGAGAGTCGTACTCTGCCAGCCATCTTCCCTTGCACGTCTTAATACCATATGTCAAGTGCAGTTGCTCGGGGCTCTACAGATACCTCTTTTTTTTCAGCCACACAAGGAGCTGGGGCTGTTCATGGTGTCGGCTTCACAAGGTGGCAGGTGGAGAATTGGAAACAGTTCCTGAGAAGCTCAGGGTTGCAGCAGTGCCCTGGAAAGAAGCACTTGCAATGTGCTGATGCCCCTCAGGAACTGAACAGCCAGGTCTCGCCAGAAAACCATTTGCAGTAACAAAATTAGGCATGGATTTTCAGACATTTTAAAGCCCTGCTTTCAGAGGTGTTAGGCACCCCGTACATCCCTGTGCCCTTGCTGAGATGAACGTAAGGGTCTTGTGAGTCCATTTAACTCTGTGTCCAGCTCCAGTAGGTGCCACTCATAGTGACAGCTAGGAGAAACCAGTAACAGAGACAGATAGCGAGCTGTCTGACCACTGAGAAAACATCTCCTTAGGCTGTACAGAAATGCCTGTTTTTTCTGAGCTAGGTTGGATACTGAAAACCCCTTGCCTGGATTGCTGGCCAGTTTGTGCAGCATTTATGGTGCTTCACTAGTGCTTTCTAGCCCTAGTGTGGTGCCGTGCACTGTGTCTTCCTCTCTCTAGGGCATCTTGTGCCATCCAGCCATGACCAAGGACTTCATGAGAGCTATGGGCCAAACTCTGTGCTGGCAGTTTTGCTTGTAGTTGGACTGGGTATGAGTCAACAGAAAATGTTTTTTTTACTGCTTGAAGCATGGCCATAAAGTGTCACATAGCAAGGCAACAGTGAAAGGGACAGTACAATTTCTGTGGTATTGAGCAATACTTCCATTTCTGATGTCTCTGACACTATGTTCTATCTAGAGCAAACCATTTGATGTTAATGTAGTCAGAAAAGTGAGATGAGTGTGTTTACCCTAGCATACCTGGGACTGTGGTCTGCTCAGTCATTTGAGTAATGTCCAGTGAATGTGTGCATGCTCATGCTACTATATATATAGGAAGTAAATTCCTTTGAGACATTGGAATATGAATTTTCAATGAATTTTCTTTGTTAATAGTGTTTTAGGATTTTAGTGAATAAATGGTAATCTCTTAGTGCCTGGTTTGAAAATTGGAAATCATCATGTTTTTCTGTGAAGTCATAGCAAGACCTGCTTTTCTACCAGAAAGCTCAAAGTGGTCACCAGAAAAAGGAGAGAACTATCTGCTTTCTTACACAAGAAAACAGAGGTGTAGAAAAGGGAAAGGTGCCTGTTGGTCACACTTCTTTTTGGTTTGTAACTCCTTAGTTGCAAAAGCAAGCAGGCAAAGCACACAGATTCCTATAATCTCAGTTTCTTGCATGACACTGGCTAATTTCAAGTATTTTTTCAAGTTTTTCTGCATCCTCCTTAAAGTGTTGGCTACTGGATTCCAAGTGTGAATGTCTCAAACATTTTACTCTGCAACAACTTCTATTTTTGTAAGGAGCTCTGAGACATGATTTATTAAAATATTTTAATTACGATTTCTTGCATCTCCAGTAGTTACTTGCAAAGGAATTCTTTGTGAAAGTTTGTTATTCAAATTTGGAAGGGTGGAAGGAAATTAATTTCCTCCTTCAAAACTACCTTTTTTTGTCTACTCTATTTGCTTATCACTGTCTGCCTTGCCATGATTATTCTAATCAGATGTCATATATAAAAAAATATAATAACATAAATAATTATCCTCTTTCAAATATTTGGGAGGCTTAAGGAAATTAAGACATTGATCAGATTCTGCTCACTGTTGCAGCTCTGAATATGATGGAGGGTTCCTGGTGTGGCTGGGGAAGGAATCGTGCCTGATGTGTGTGTCTCATCTTCAGAGAGAGGCCAGAAGTGTCAGGATTGAAACCAGCCTTGTCCCTGGGGATTGTTTGGTTAAAACTGTGTTTCTGGATAGCAGCTGGGATGTAGACCTGCCAGGCAGGTGGACACAACCCAAACCAACAGGGGCAGCTGGCAGAGAAGAGACGCTTGCGTGGCTGCGGGTGCCAGTGCAGGAAGCTGCTGTAGTCACCAGGCCTGCCAGGCTGGTGCTTCGCCACCACCTCTTTCACTAAGCTGTTTCAAAGGGGAACCAAGTGTCCAAATTGCTCAAGTGGTTTTGTGAATCTGTCCTCAGCCTAATGCACCAAAATAACAGCCTGCAGCGAGACCAGCACAGCTTCTCTGCATACAGCCTATTTCTGATTTGGCAGCTGAGAACGTTATTTGCTGTACATGTCAAGACTGATAGCTCTCCGATGGGGGCTATGACCTTGACCATCCTTTCGTCCTTCCTCAGTAAGCTCATTATAAGCTCTTAAGTCATCGTCAGGGTTTTGCCATGAGCTACAATCAAAGTGTCTTAGATTCACCTTTCAGCATGAGGTCTGGGGTTGTGGACGTGATGGAGGAAGGCCACTCTGGTACTGATTCAGGCTCCCTGTATTACACTCTTAAGTGTTTCTATTGAGTTTGACAGAAAATAACTCTCTGTTCCAGAGATGGGATCTTCTTGATAGGGGATGAAAGATGAATGTGGATGTGTGTTCATACTCAGCCAGGAAAAAGACAATATACAGGCTAGTAGTACTACTGACAGCAGTAGTTATTTTGGACATCCCAGGCAGGTTAAACTTGGCTTCAGTAGTAATACAGGCCTGCATTCAAAACATGAAAAAAAGGTTATGTCCCTCTTTGCAGACAGAAGGCAATTCTTGTTCTTAGGGTGCTATCAGGGCAGTTGGCAGGATTCGCCTCCCTGCTGTGCCACAAATGCCTTGTCTTGACTGCAGGATTCAGTTCAGTTGCCTAAACCTAGATGTTCATCTCCCTCTACAATGTGCCAGCATATCAGGTCATCTTAGATGGCACTAGAAACTTACGTTTAGGTAACCAGATCAAGCCCTTAATTTCTCTGCCTCGACTGTTCATCTATATGGTGAAGATAAGGTTACTTTCCTACTCCCACAGAGACAGTGTGGAGATAAGTGCGTTTGTGATTGACAGGCACTTGGATGCTATGTTGAGGGCACTGTGTAAGGGCTTGAATAGATAAGACAGTGACCACATGACAGTATGAGGGTTTTTTCTTTTTTACCTCAAAAGATTTTTCTCCTTCCCATGTCCTTTTCCTGTCAGGTTGTTAGGGCTGTGAAAGAGAGATGAGCTCACGAGCCTCTCACACCTGAACCCTTCCCAGGTTGTCATTGCTCCAGATCTAGCTGCGTTTCTCTCCGCGTCCAGCCATCCTGGCCCTGTTTGAGCTATTTGCCCTGCATTACTCAACCGAAGTGTGCGTATAACTCGGAAGCATTTGGAGGCAGCTTCCATTTGGGATATCTCCATTATTCATTTAAAAAAAAAAAAAAGGGCAAAAGGAGGCTCTTGGTTTTCAGGTCTGCCAAGTTGGAATGGTGCAGAGAAGTAGGGAAATCACTGTTTGACTTCAAAATGGAATAAATTGACCTGGCACCACCTGAGAGAATAAACACAGAACCTAGCTATCTTATTTTTCAGCTAAATCACTGTTCTGGCACCTAGTTACTTCATTGCCAGTAGTGCTGTAAATACTTGCAGCTCCCTGTGGTTTCAGCGGGATTTCAAAGTAATCACCATCCCTGCAGTTCTTTCCCCTTTTATTTACAGACTTCAAAAGCTCAGTTTTATGCTCATCATTTAGGACTCCATTTCCTGACACCCATTTGGAGACTGTCAGAAAGAAATTTTCTATAGCCAAGAGACGTTTTCAAACTTTCCTCTAAGGGGACCGAATACTGGGGAGTTATAAGAGACCAAACTAGCCTAGGTGCTTTAGGTAGACACAGCTATAGACTCCATTGAAATCAAGGGTGGGGTATTAGGTCATCTCCTTCCTCAGGTCTCCCCTGAAAAAATCAAACCATTATTCTCTGCAACAGAGGATCCCCATGCACAGTGGGAGAGGTGGGTGCCTTGAAGGCGGCAAGAGGAAGCTGTGAAGACCTCTGCTTTGTAGCACAAGCTTTAGCTACACAACTCTCGGAAGAAACTGAGTAACCATGCACATTTTTCCAAAGACCTTGTGAGAGAGCCTGCAGCATGCACTTCTTAGGTCATTATGTCCTTTTATTTATCTTCACTTTCAGTGTCCCCTTTCTTTGTGCTTGTAGTCATCAATTATACGTTCAAATACTTGGGTATAATCTGCTCTCAGTAGTGTCACTTCAAATTGTACAATTCTTTATGGTTAACAGTGTCTCTGTGAACGATACATTGATGTAATTATCAACAATGTACTTCCCCTCCCGCAGGTCTTGAATCTCAAGTCATTGAAACCTCCGGGAAGTGAGCAAAAGCCAACAGAGGCCACCTGACTATATTTATATGTCACTGGCATTGCCTAGGTTCTCCATTCTCTATTATCCTTTGAGTTTTTACTGAAAACACACCTAAGAGAAGGCCATGATGGCCATTACTGCAATTCCTCCCATATATTGCTAGCACTTGAAGTCAGGAACACTTCATGTCCACCCAGTTCTTGCTGGATATTTTTCTGGCTGGCTCAGTGGCCTTCTGCAGTAACTTAAGTCATCAAGGACATGAGCACATCCTTAATTCAACGGGAAAACTCTTGTATCTCTAGTTACTCCTCTGCTCAAGTACTTGGCTCAGCTGCAGAACTGGTTTCCTCCAGAAGATCCTGGGGGACTAGCTTTTGATCTAGACCTCAGGGCACCTCTTGTGCCGGGCAAAACTTGGCAGCATCCATCTGGTGAAAATATCCCTCTCTGCATCTCTCTAACTCATCTCTCTGTAGGAGCCATCTGTCTGTCTAATCTTCCCAAGTACTAACGGATGGCTGTGCTTAAGAGTTTGACCATCCAAATAGAGTCCTCTAATGATGAAGCCAACGATGCAATGGCTGCTAGTGCATGGTGAGCTCCGTGCTGCCTTCCTACAGCTGCTTGCTTGCTTTCACCACTCAAATCTGCAGTGTAATTTTTTAAATTAGCATTCCAGTTGCCCCTAATCTTGTGATTATAATGCAAATATTGACCGCTTTTCCTTTGAAAAATTTGTGGAGGAAGGAAGGAAGGAGGAATGCCTCAGTGAAACTACATTGTCAGCTATACAAAGCTAAATCCACATTCACAAGGACAAAGATGAATTTACATACTCAGAATGGGTAATTGGATAGTGAAGAACACAGTGTGCATGCTAGGTAGGTAAATTATGATACTCTGAGGCTGTCATAACAATAATGTTGAGGGGACAAACCAGATTTACATATTTGAAAAAGTGGGCTTCCGTATGATTCTTGTTCATTTGGATAAATCAACTAATGTATTAGCTTAATACATGGCAGAGACAATAGTCTGACTCCTCAAATATATATATTCAGAGAAAAATAAAGATTTAGAAACAATTCTTTCAGTAAATAGGAGGATTATCCACAAATCCAATAAAAATCTGCAGTTTTTATTTCCCCTGTTATAGTATTTTCTGGCTTGAAAGCATTTGAAATGAGGCTATTTCCTGATTAGATACCTTTTTAGAATTCCCCATCAGCCATTTTTCTTTTTTTTTTTCAGCCTTTTCTGGTTTCTGGGTAATAGAAGGCATTGAATAGTTCTTTAGTGTGCAAATTGGGGAGTCAGCAGAAAATAACGGTCCAGACTGCAAAGGAGAACTTCTTTAACCTGGTCTTCAGATTACAGTGAAAAAATGAGGAGGAGAAATATGTTGCTGGATGTTTTTCAGCCCTCAACAATTCAATAACCATGCCCTTTTCAACCTCAACTGACTGAAATACTCCTAAGGAAGTTCTGCCATTTAATTGTTTTCATGTTTGGGTTTTTTTTTTTTAGAACTTCATTGCCCAGAACAATGTCATCTCAGTAGCTTTGTCAGTCTGTCCCTTTTCTGCTCAGGACATCCCATCACCTTGGGTGTTGAAATACCTGCGTGTTCATTTGAGACAGCAGTTGCAAGATAAAGTGCTCTTGAACTGGCCTGCTCAGCTTTCTGTGGAAAGCAAGCTGGGAGGCCTCTGTCAAGCTTGGTTGAGTCATTTTTACCTGGAGCAGTATTTTAATGAAGTGACTGGGCCAGGACTGGAGGGTTTTCATCTGTCCTTTAAGGAGGATGGTGTATGCTGAGTGACTGCTTGTGCTCTCACAGCAGTTTGGAAGGTACCTGGAAGGTGTTATGTGATGTGAGAGCAAATAGGAGACTAATTAGATGTGGGCATACAGTGGGGCAAAGCAGATCCTAGGGTTGGTGAAAGTGTCATACGTGTTTGTCTGCAGAAAAGAGAGAGGAAAGAGAGAGGTTCACGTCTAGAGGTGAATCCGTGGAAACACAGCCCTGCTGACAGTTTCAGAGGAGGGTGAGCCTCATTCTCTGAGCATCCCTGCCAACATTTTCCAGGAGAACATTAGCAAGTTTAAAACAGAAGAAAAAAAATATTCCTCACATACTATATGATGGCTGTTAAGGACAACGATACCACAGATTGCTGGAGATTCAGGGCTGTAGGCCATGTTCCTACACACTTCAACAGTACATCCAGTACTGATCCCTGCCAGCAACAAAAGAGTCACCTAGATGGATCTCTGGCAGAAGGTAACCTGTGCTCAAGAGGGTCTAGGAGCAAAAGGGGTCGAAAAGGATGACCTGAACGAACCTTTACCTTTCTATAACCTCCAAGTGCCCACACTAAAACAGTGACGAGGAATCAGCAGAGTGGTCTTGACAAAAAAGCTGATGGCCAGGCCCATTTTGAAAGCAGGACAGCAGTTAGAGGAAGTTCATGCAAGTCCACCAATGGCACATGGAATGCCTGTGGAAGACCTGAGCGTTTACTTAGGATCATGATGAAAATTCATCAGTCTCCTGCCTTAACTGTTGGACTCTATCTCATCTCTAGCTCACCGTGTTTCATACAGTCTTTGCTCTCAACATCATGCATGCTGAGGGCATTCGCCTGCAGGCCTGAGAAGCAACGGGGTAAACTTCTTTGGCAGAGATGGAATTCTCAGCTGGCTCCAGGGCTGGAGGCAGTGGGCACAAACTGAAACACAGGAGGTTCCATCTGAACATCAGGAAACTTTTTTTTTTTACTGTGAGGGTGACTGAGCACGGGAACAGGTTGCCCAGGTAGGTTGTGGAGTTTCCTCTCCTTGGAGAGATTACCTCCTCCTTTGATTTCTGGCTTCCCCAGTATGCTTTAGTGGTCTTTGGAGATGGCTCTGGAAATGGTTTGTAAGGGTTAGCTGAAGTGGTCTCCTGGCTATGGAAGCTAAGGGCCACAGGGTGGAATAAAACTACAGAACATCGTTAGGATGGCTTTAAAGTGCAAATGCAAATATGTTGCCAAGATTAGACCCAGTGAAACAAGTGTAGCAGCAGAGCAACCTGCTGCAATAAGCTAGTGCATAAATATCCCAGCAGAAAGGTTCAGAGCCATCTGCAAAGACCGCTAAAAATTACTGGGGAAGCCAGAAATCAAACAGAGGGGTAATAATCAGTCTTCATTGTCTCAGAAGCATACGGGCCTCTTTCTGCATTATGCCATGTGAATGTCTTTTGTATTGCAGTAGCAGCCTTTAGGTGATTTAAAAAAAAAAAGGGAGGCACAGCAGTTTTAATAGAGAGCTGGGATATAGACTGAAGCTGTTAACTTGCTGCAAGTCCTGGTTGTTTTGAAGGAGCAATCTGGTTACCATTAAAAAAGCAATAATAAAAAAATCTCCCTCCCCCCAAAATTTTGCACATTTGTATTTGTGTTAATAGTTTCTTTTTTCTGCTCCATAACATACCTTTTTTCTAAGAGGTAAGAAAAAAGTGACAGGAATGACACTTTGACAGGAATGGTAGAGAAGACTTGGGTAAGGGAAAGTGGGTGGTGGAGGAGATTTGTTATGTGATGCAAAACCTGTCACCTCCATGTCCAGATTCCTCTCTGTCCAACTCAATACCACCCTAATAAATTTCCCCTTCTTGGCTAGTGTGCACATCCAGGCCATATCATTAGTCACTGGTGACAATTTATTGTTAGTCATTATTGCCGGTATAGAAATTCAGTCTGAACAAACTGGCTGGGATGGGAGAGAAACCAGTCTGTGCTAAGAAATGTTTGCTGCCAGCAATGTGTGGTCTAGGAGTTGGTACAGCTGACTGTTGCCCGACGCTATCCGTGTAGCATTTCCATTTCTTGGACTATACTTGCTGTTCTTGTGGTACCAAGTTTTAATGAATAATGTGTTTGTATGGGTGTTGCTTCCAGCCCTACTCCCAGATGCTCCAGAAGCTCTGAGATGATCCTGCAATCATCGATAATAAAAATGTTGCCACTTAATTTGCACTCTCATTTCAGAACAAGGAGATAATGTTCCCAATGATCAGCCTTCAAAGGGAGCTCATTTGTTGCTGTTACTCATTGAGAATCCAGGGAGATTATCTTGTTTGGTTTGGAAACTGCAGTGTTAATTAAAAGGTCTCCAGAAACCATCTGTGAGTTTTTATTACAATTTGAGATTTGCTCCCACTGATTCCTGTAGTGGGGGGAGAGCAGGGGTTACACCCTGATGGCTTGTAATTGCTTCCACATTTGTGCGTTGATCACTCTGGGCACATTCACAGCAGAATTTATTAAGGTCACTAGTGCTGTTTTGCTATTTTCCCTCAGTCACCCAGGTTCTCCCTGTAAGGGTGTTTCCTGCCATTATGTATTTGACATTTCTGTGACTCTGAGTTTATTCAGCAAAGCTCTCCAGACATGCTGCTGTGGATTGTTCCAAGCCGCAATCCAACAGGACAGAAGGTGCCCGAGTTAACTTCAGCAGTGAAATTATACAGCAGAAGGCATTATTAAAAGTGACTCTTTAGTCCAATAAATCCTCTTTTTCGAGTCAAAGATTGGAAGGAGTTCAGAGAAGGGCAACACAGACAGTCATGGGGGTGAGATTGGGTTAGAGGGGATGTGTTAAGAGAGGGAAAGGTATCAGCATTTGATAAGGGAGAAAACTGAGTATGTCATGTGTGGTACATTACAGGGGATTTCAGGAGCCCAGCAATGAATATAAAACATTGCAAGAGTTATGTAGGAAGATCTAACCTGGTGATGGGAGTGCACTAGTTCAGTGAATTTTTTTTTTTTTTAGCCCTGCAAAATGGTGGTTTCCACGTGTGTAGTGAGTATAGATACAGGTATGCGATTTATATCGCTGTCCTTGCGCAGCTAGGGATGTTTCCTTTGACTTGGCCTGTAACCAAGGGTGGGAAGGGCAGGGGTTACTAGTACCATCCCTTTTGATACCTGTATGCAAGGGACATTTTTGTTCCAACAGAAGAAAAATCCCTCTCATTTGCAAAGGATAACAATAACTTGGGAGCTGAAGAAAGCTTTTCTTTTCCAGTGAGTGTGTGTTAATTAACTGCCTGTCTCACAAATGAACTATTAGTAGAAGGTACTTAAGTTAAATGCCCTGAAGCTGCCACTTTGCTTCTTCACCATCTTCTCTGGAAAAAGATGTTGGGATCTGCTGTGAAGCCCAGTCACAGAACTGAGGGGAGCCTGCAGTAATGCTCCTGCAAGAAGGATGCTGGCAGCATTTCTATTTCCATCCTAGGTCTGTTAGATCTCTTGGCAGCTTTTAATTTCAGTCATGACAGTATTCTTTTAAACCACCTTTTATATACCTGTTGGGTTTTCCTGGAAGCACCTTCTCTGGTTTGCACTGCATATGTTATAGGCTGCTGGATTTTGGATTCATTGTGCATGTCTAATACAGGTGTATCTGAACTTAAAAACTTCTAGGTAAAGGAGTTTCCAGACTTCTGGCTCTGAGGTGATGCTGATGTTTTCCCGCCTCAGTAGGGGAACAGCATGTGCCATCATTCTGACTTTTGACTATTGGTTTCCAGCGTGGCAGGGAGAAGAATGTGGCTGTTTTCCTTTTGCTCTAATTGTGGTGGTGAGCATGTCCTTGTGTGCGCTCTGGGTGCTGGCTCTGTAGCCTCCATTTATGACTTTGCATTAGGATTTTTTTTATTCTTCTCCTCAGTTACTGCCTGCCACTTACCTCTGTGCCACTTTTCTTGTGAAAGCTTCGTGGTGACTCAGACAGTGGGGAGTGCTTTGCAAACTCACCCTGTGCTTTCCTTTGGGGGACAGGGCTTCTCTGTTTAGGCACATGGGAACCTGAAAAAGGCAGCAGGGATGCAGGCAAGGATTTGTCCCAGCTTGTCAGCTACGCACCAGAACAGATGCGAGCAGTGTGTTTCAGTCTGATGCCTTGGCACTTCCTTTCTTCATCTCCCTGGGAAGGCAGAAGGGACAACCCCAGCTCTATTTTCACCAGAGGGAAGTGAGAATTACTCACCACAGCACTGCGCCAGTCAGGCTGCATTTATACCGGCGTGATTGAAGGGGGCTCATAATAACACTGGGGGAGAAGGGGAGTCCGAATTGCTTTGCTTCCAACATAGGGTGGCCGTGCCGTGGAGCAGGCGTCCTTGCCCTGAGCCTCGGAGCAGATTTCCATCAGCAGCAGGAGCAAACAGGGGTTTCTGGCACGGGGTGGGTACCTCTCCCTCTGCTCCTAGAGGGACTGTTTAGTTCCCAGAGTTAGCAGCCAAAGGCACTAGTAACACTACTGCACGCAGAACTTCACTGGGGCACAATGGCTTGCACAATTTAATTATTTTAATTGGAATTAAGAGGGAGAATAATTCCCTCTTTCGGTAGGAATAAGCGGGGTATGGACTGTCAGAATTTTTTCAGATGAGCTCTGCTGAAGGCAGAGGTGCAGAGATATGTACTCAGCCTGCTTTAATGAGATTTGGCTGTAATTTTGTGAGGAAAATATTCTAGATTAAACTCAATCACAAAAAAAAAGTGTTTCATTGCATTAAGGCATATTTGAGACTGAAAAATACCATTCATATTGTTGGTGAGATAAAAACTATCAGAAATTATGTCATTTTGAGAGCTTTTCATTCTCCAAATAGATACTGGAGAACAAATACTGCTCCTAATGCTGGCCCCAGATATACCAGGGTGTGATAATTCATGGACTTCTTTTCCAAATAGTTATTAAACTAAGAAAAAGCAATGCAGATTTGCAGTATATTGAGATCATTATAGAAGACTTAGACATAGAAAGCGACCTTCAGCTGAGAGATCATGAGTTGTTTCAATTTAAGTTAAATGGAAGGCTAAACATTCAACTGTAACTAAGATTTATTATTTCATAAAAGTAAAGGAAACTAATTATAGAGGCAAACTAGGCTGTAGGGCTCTGGCCTTGAATGCAAAAGTGGCTTGGATTTTTTTTTTTCCTCAGAGAGGAAAAAACCTGTAGAATTAATATACCATACAAAGGAAAAATCTGGTAGTGAAAGACACTTAGTCTAATAGATTAAAAAAAACCAACACCAAGAAAGCTAAAAAAGGGGATATTTGATGCAGGCAGGAAGTCCACACAAATGCAAGATGTGATTCAGCAAAGATAGCTATTACTCTCTGGTCAGAAAGCATAGGGGAGAAATGAGAATTAAAATATGAAGAGGAATTAGATTTAAAAAAAAAAAAAAGAAAAAAAAGAGCGAGAAGGGGAGGGGGAAAAAAGAAAACAAATCATAAAACACTGTTTGAGCCATTAAAAACAAAGCACGAAAAAAGAAGTAGTCCCGATTTGGAGTGAGGAGCCAGCTGAGATTGAAGGTGATTTAAAGGGATCCCCAAATACGTGAAGGGAAGGAATATAGTGCTCTTCATTGCTTAGCATGGAGGGTGTTGCCAGAGAGGATGGAGAAAGCAAGTATCTAGGAATAAGAATGAAGCAATTGCATCAAAGGAGGAAACGGTGCCCCAGACTGCTGAAGAATTTGATGTACCAAATTGCTAGTAGGTTGATATACAGTTTTATGAAGGCCATGTGGAAGTACTTCATACTGGAGAATGCAGGAATCTTATTTCAAAACCAGTAAAATAAGCTTTGTGGGCATGCACAGGCACATCCTTTTGACTTCAGTGCTATCCAAAAACGGAAGAATAATTTAAAATGATGGAAATAATGAGATAAAATGTAACTTCAGTTTAATAAAGGTAGATTGTGCAGATTACTCTGTTACTGGTCTTTGTAAAATAACTGACTTTCTAGATAGAGGGAATGCAGTAAATCTGATGTATCTGGATTTCGGCAGAGTGATTGCTATCATGTCACATGTGTTACTAGTCCAGTTGGGAAGGGCAAGACTAGCAGAAGGGAGGATTGCAAAGGGAATGAGGATCCCTGCAGTGGACATGACAACAGGTTGTGCTGCATGGATGAGTCTGGCCTCGCTGCAAATCTGCTGAAGTTTGGGTGAGGGAAGCATGTGGTGAAGCCAGACTGGGGAGAAGCTGTCGCTGCTGTGGGCAGCTGGAATATCGCGTAGGAAGAACAGTGTAGTTCTGGGGCACTGGTGTTACAGAAGCATCAGTTACACGAAAAGTTGTCATATTAAGTGGATATTAGAGAATTTGTCATAATAATAAGAACTTGCACTGTGAGTTACTAAGTTTGCTGGGAACAACAGCTTAAACCTTGGCTGTATTATTTACATCAGGCAACTGTGAACCATTAGTGAAATGCAACGCAGAAAATGCCAAATGACCGTGCAAGTTGTAATAGGCACAGATTACCCATAGAGAAATGCTAAAGAAATCATCACGAAGACCCGGTCTAACTTGTGCATGCATTTCTGATTAATTGTATTAGAAAAGATGGAGCAGAGCAAGTTCAGAGAAGGTCTTTCCATGTGATCTGCATTCAACTGATTTGTTTAGTCGCCAGCAAAATGGAAGATGAAAATGTATTATAATTACCGTATAAATTAACACCAGGGGGTAAATACCAGCAGTGTTTATGCTGAAGGCCAAAGCTGGCACAAGAACAAATGGTCACTGCCTGGCAATGAATCCAACCCATTAACTCATTTAAAAGTGAAGCTTGATGGACTTATGAAGGGGATGGTGAGATATTGCCAGGAACTGGGCAGGGTGAACCAGAAGGGTACTTTCTGTCTAGTAATTTTCCTCTGTCTCGGAACAGCCATTTTTTATAGCTAGAAGTCCAATTATGGTGAGATTGTTTTTTTAAATGGAAGTAATTTATAAATGACATCGAGGAGCAAATTATTAATGGCAAAAGCCCAGTAAGTATTCCCTTGGAAAATTGCAAAAATGCTTATAAATGCACCTTTGTACGATGCTGCCTGGGAATTGGAACATACAAAAGGAAGGAAATTGTAAAATGTGTCATGGTGCTACCAAAGCATGTTGCAATGTAAGCCTCTGTAAATGGCTTAAGTTGTTTTCGTGTTATTAAACATATGTATCATTGAGGGACTTTTCCCAGCTGTGTTCCAGCTGTCTCAGGTATGCAGGACATGCCTGGGTGCCCAGCAAGTGCCCTTTGTGCCCATGGCACAGCCTTTCCCAGGAGCGGTGGCCGGCAGCCTTGGTCCATCAGCCATGTCCACAGCTGTGGGAAAGGGCTTGTAAATCCTTCCTCAGTCTGCCATGTGGCAGAGCTTTCTTCTTGTTAGGAGAAGGCAGAGTGGGGTCCCATGGCCTGCTGGGCTGCTCTCTGGTACCCGAACCCAAACTGTTTGTTAGAGCTCCTCAGCAAGAAACCTCTGGGACCTCATACGTGTGCCAGACCTTTTATTCATACAGCATCAGGGACTTACAAGGGAAGATGTTCCTGGCTGGGAGCTGTGCTGGCCATTCCACCTGAACGCTATTTTAGAAAACCGTTAATTTTTCCCATAGCTAAATGAAGTTAATCATCTGCTCAGCTCTTTGCATCTTCTGTGGTTCCCTCGGACTTTGCTGAGAGATACAGATGTTTATGGTGTTTTCATCTCACTTGTGGATTGGTGATTAATATTCTGCAAGTTGCTGAGCTTATGGGTACCAGCAATTTCCTGCTCTACTTAATGTACTTAAGTCAGCCTGGTTTGTTTTTCTTCCTCTTGCTAATATCCACCTGGTGAGTTAATTGTGTAAGAAAGCAGCCAGTGAAGACAGAAAATGCAGAAAACGTGACAACAAGCTCAGCTGGGAGTATTCTGCAGTTCAGACCTACGTGTGTTAGAGAAGGGAGCGTGTAAGAGGCTGGCTGGCAAAGTTTGCTGTGCCAGAGGAAACTGTTTCTGGTGATGTTGCCTTGGTATGGCGCTAATTGTGAACAAAAGTGATGGGCTCTGTCCTGAGCTGTCCTGGTTTGACTGGCAGGGAAGGGCAAGCCATGCATGGATTGAGATCTTCCTCCCTCAGTGCTTGTGTAAGGGCTGAGTGTCATTCTTGGAGGTGAATATTAATTTAGAGGTGATAGTAAGTTTAAAAATATGCCCCCCTCTTCCTCAATATCTCTTGCCGTTCTGTGAATTGATGGGAATTCAGGCTGTGTTCCTTGGTTTACCTGACGTGGAAGAAGATTTTACTGGACTAGATTAAAACCAAAATGCTGGATGAGAAGCATGTGACAGTGTTCGCTTCTTGTTGGGTAACTCATTATCAGGGTAAGACAGACCCATGTCTACTGGGAGTATTGAGACTTGCATCTCCAAGCAGGTCATATGAAACAGCAGCAGTTGGGAGTACTGGGACCCAGTACTTCTGTGTATAAATAAATACCCAGTGGATCAGGGTTTTGAACAAAGGCCTCAGGACTTGTGCTGGAGTGGTGTAACCACCAGGCAGTATGGCATATTGAGGCTGGGCTGTTTTGGTGTCTCTTGGGGTAGTTGTGCCAGTTCATAGAAAGCATGACTAAGAGAGACAGTGGTGTTCCCTTCCAACCCAGCCCTGCTTTCCTCCTGGTCTGGTTTCTTTTCTTCCTAGCAGTCTCTGTACTAATTCGTCCTTCATTTTACCCTCTGAAATTGGATAACCTCAGTATCTCCCTTTATTGGTTCCTGCCCAGTCAGTCCCTGTTGCCTTCCCCCTTTTTCCACTTTCCCTTTGTCTCCTCTGGTTGCTGGTCCAACTTTCTCTCATTTGTATTCAAATTGGCCAACTCCTCCATTTTGTCAGGATCCAGCAGAGAAGATAGATGAAAAGAAATCTCTCTGCTGTCAATTCAGAGCAGTCCTGGCACAGACTGTAACCATCCAGAGTTGAAATTGCCAGGAATTTGTTCACTGGAATGCATTCAGTTTGGACAGAATCGGTAGGAAATAACAGCTCTTGAACTATAGCACATCTCCCCTGTACTCATGTGTGAACTGCTCATTTTCACAGATGATCAGCTTAGCTAAAGCTTGGTTGAATATTCTTTACTCCGAAGGATGAGGGTTAGGGATGTTTCTATGGGAAAACTTCACCAGAATTAACATATTTTTTCTTACTTTTTTTCCTGGAAATGTATGAGCTGTCATGGCTGAAAGTTTCCAGGTGAATTCATCTTGAAATAGTTGAAAATATCAGTCCAACAGTTAAAAACTTGGCAAAGTTATAAGTATCTGAAAACAGGGGCTTATCATGGGATTTGTCAGACAACCTTAATAATAGTTTCACCTACAACAGCAAAATTTGGTAATGCAATGTAATTCTGAGGCATCAGCACTGCACGGATGAACACCATTAAATAAATGGGACCTAAGAGAGTGCAAAACACTAGTACCCTGGCACTTAAGGCTGTGGTTCTACTTTTGTTATTATGCTCATACAACCCTTACAAAGTGGAAAACAGCTTGTTACTCCTAAGATGCTAGCATAGCAAAACCCGTGCTGCGGGTAGTCCCCAGCACCGTGTCACGCCTTGGCCTCATCGCCTGTCCCACGTTTCCACCTCGTGGCTCAGGTTTGAGCAAGATTTGTGGCAGTGCCAAACTGATGGATCGCCATCCCATTTTCTAAAGTGCCTGCCCTGACAGCATGGCCTGTGCCAACAAATCTAACCGAGAAAGTCCAGGATAGCAACTCCAGGCCATTTGTCAATTCAGTTTGAGGCTTGCAAGGTAGAATTTCTAACTTCTCCCAGTGTCAGTACCAAGAGTACAAGACATCCATCCCAGGCTGGTTTCCTCCTTGTGTACCTCTCTCCTCTGCTCAAGTGTAATGAACAGATTAATCCTGGAGCCTGTGTGTCAGTTTAGCCTATCCTTGCTGAATAGGTGGAAGAGAAAAAGTGTGGGACAAATTGAGTATACGCTCTCTTGCTTTTTCTTCGTGACAGTATATTTTGTTGCTCTTGGTCTGTCCTGTTCCAGATAGCATTGACGCAACATGGGTTTGGTTTCTGCGTTCCAACAGGGTGCATCTAAAGACGTGAAAGTAGAAGAGATAGGATTACTCTAGCAAATAAAAAGGACTTTACAAGTTTTCACCAGCTGGGGAGCTGCTCGGGGCTGCAGGGAGGATGTTTGAGACTATTCTACAGATTTCTCAAGTCCAGTTTCTGCATATGAGCTGAAGTGAGAGAGACCTGCTCTGTGGACTACTCAGTGCCAGGTAGCAAGATACTATGAAAGTTCTCTGAGCTTTAAGGTGTTCTCTAACTGCTAGAGATCAGGATAAGGCCAAATACAGGGTCCTTCACTTTCTGATTGCTGTCAGAGACTTTGGATGTGGCCAGCTTCTGTATTTGCTAAAACGTTCTGCAAGGAGGAGATTCCATGGGTCATCCTTGTCATGGTGATGAGCTGACCTGACCACATAGAAGTGTTGGAAGTGCTTTGCTGTGACATTAGCTTATGACTTTCTTCTTGACACAGGGAACCACCGTTGCAGTGGAATAACATCAGTGGGAAATGCAGGGTTGTTTCCACTTGATTTCCTCATTAAATGGGCTGAATTGTGCAGTGTGGTTCAGGGAGTTCAGTCCAGGGCCTCCTTCAGCTGGCCTCCTCTTTGGAAACATTGCTGCCTTGACAACTAGGCAGCTTCTGCATATGACTTGATGGTTTGGGAAGGCAGGCAGTTGTCATGGTTATGGACGCTGCGTAAGAACCAAAATAGATGTATAGAAAGATGGTGATAGAAGTTGGCGCAGATCCTGTCTTTTTGGTACGTGAGCTGACAGTATAACACAGAGGAACCACCTGAGTCCTGGCTCCCTCCTGCTCCCTCCAAGACATGACTAGCCATGTGCTTGGCCTTGACTGCTGCAGGCAGCAAAAGAAGCCAATCTGTCTGAAAGAGAAGTAGTCATCACATCAGTGAAAATTTCTGGGGAGAAAACAGACAAGTGAAGATGTTCATTTGTTAGAAAAAAACATATTTTCTGGAGTTTTAGATTGCAGGGAATGAAAAATATCAGTGTCTGAGAGCGTCAAACTCTTTTTTCCTTCAGTTATTTCTCTTCTTCTTGGAGGGAAATATCAAGACATAACACTGCCTCTCCTCCTCTCAATCTGTTTGCCAAATGCTATTTGTTTTTAGCAATATATTTTTTACTGTTTCTTAAAACAACGAAACGCTTTCTTGGGCTTTTCTGTACAAATGCATCAAAACTCAAAGGCGAGGTGGGATCCACTGAAGACACAGTGAGCTGCTCCTCACTGGATGGCTGCTTCAGGTGGCCAGCTGAGTGCAGAAGGTAAGCAGAGCAGCTCCTTGGCTCCTGCTGCAAAGGTCTGTTCAAGTCCCCAAAGAAACCAGACCAGCCTGTGCAACTGCATCACTTTGTGAACCGCGCATAAACCATTGCGGGCTGTGACTCTCAGTCACAAGCCCCTGAGAGCTACTGGACAGAGTGGTTCGTCATTGCAGCAAGCAGGTAGGGAAGCAGCTGAGAGGTTGCATGAGGTCCATCTTCTCCTCCAGGTTTGCAATTACACCTGGAGGGCAAGGGAAGTCAGAAGATGGAAAGCAGGGCCTTTGTAGGACTCCACATCCAGATCCTCGTAGGATCCAGGACAACAAGAATTTTGGTTGAATTCAGCTGCCGGCATCAGGTCCTGCACTGTCATGCCTTATTCTAGTGCTTTTCCTCTGTTCTCTTTCCGCTACAAAGTCTAAAACTACCTGGACATCTGCCTGTAACTCCGCAGGATAAAGGGTAAAAGCAGAGGAGCTATTCTGAATGCTTTTTAACCCAGTTCTCCCTTTTGAAAGCCTCTTATAGTAGGATTTTAAATTGGTTTAGGGACAGAGCCTGAATGTGATAAGATGTTAGTTAACATGATGGGATAATCAAGTTGCTTTGATTTCTCCCCAGGCAAACCTTTCTGCAGTCTATTAAAATGAAATATGATGCCACTGCCATTTCCCTGAGCTGTAGTCAAGGAGGTATTTGTTTTAATTCAGCACAAGATTGCCCCACAGGCTCTGATTTCTACTGTCCGTATTGATGTTTGTAATTTATTGCCCTTTTACCATACACACTAAAAGAATGTTGTGTTTGCCAGGCTGGCTTTTGAGAACTTCATCTCCGAATCAGTCTGTGTAGGATACACTGAAATTGTTCTCTGTCTGTCGATAATGTACTGTCTCATACAACATTAACACAGGCTCCTCTCGTTTTTCAGGCCGCCTTGGGTTTAGTAAGGGACACAAATAGAATATAGCATATTCACAGAGAATAGTCATATTATCCTGCATATGATTAAAACAGAGGGGCCCTTTTGTCTCCGCTTGTGTAAATGTTCAGCGTGTTTCTGATTAGCTGGCGCTTCGCCTTTAGATATAAATGACCTGAGAAGGTAGCAGGAACCAGACCACAGATGATAGTACGTGTTACTGTCATGTTTCATCCAGCAGGGATGCATTTCATTAAAAGGTGTATAATTTATGAGGCATGTTGAGACAAAAGATGCTGTGGAAGTGCAAAGCCCTGTTTTAAACTCCCAGTTTAAGCAAGCCCGTGAGAACTGGAACTATCTGAAGGTTACGGGCACTGATGTCCTATGAAGCCGTGCTCAGCATAATCCATAGGTCAGAGTAGGTGATGTGGGCAGCTACTTACCGTCTTTCATCTGATACGTTTTCTAGCTGGCAAACCTGAGTTTCATAGAACTAGGCTGTTTTCAAAGGGAGAATGACAAATTGATGGGAAGTTACAATTTTTCAATTAGATGAATTGAAACAAAAATTCGTTTTGGCATTGATATGTGATAGCATTATTTTTTGATTGAAAATGCCCTTTCTGCTGTGACTGATTCTACTTCCATTTCTCCCTTTCCTGATTTTTTTTTTTTTGCCTGGTTGATACAACAGTATCTTGTCCTGCTTTGAACCCAGAACATTCCAGACATTCCCAGAAACAGAAACTTTTCCTAGCAAGGCTGGTGGTTCACTCCCACTGTCATGTACGTGCCCGTTCAGCCTGAGACGTGAGGCCCTGCAACTCTGTGCTGTGTTATATTCTGGTGGTTACACATCTCGCCATTGTGTTTCTTTTGGAGAGCAAAACAGTGGCAAAATTTGGCCCCACCACATCCTTGGAACAAAAGTATTATTGTGACTAAATCTTGTGCAGCATTTTACATTTCTTAAGGCTGAAGAGTAAAGTGAAAGAAAGGTAAAAGCTCTGCTTTGTGGATGGAAAAAGAGCTGTTAAACTAATTCAGATCCAGTTCCTTAGAAACGTGGGTGAGGATTTCTAGTTGGATCTCATTGTAGCTCAGTGTGTTTGAGATACCTTAGTGAAGCGTTGAGTAGATGCATGAAGCCCTTTTGCCTTTTCTATCCATCTCCTTTTACTCTTGCCCATCTCAAAGGCTTGGCTTATTAGAAAAATACAATAAAAGTCTAATTGCAAAGAACGGGGGGTTTTAATGACTTCGTTTACATATAGAGAATTGTCTAAAATCAATATTACGCTGTCAGGAGAATTAGCTGAATGTGTTTTTCCAGGTTTTCATGTCAAGGAAATGTAAGTTTAAGCAATGAAGTTTGGAATACTCTTTGGGATTACTTTTCTCTTCCTTCCCCAGCAGCTCATCCTCATTCATTTTAAGACTCCTTTTTTTCCCCATGAAAATTCAAGTACAAAAGGAACTTTTAATGTTTCCTTTGTACTTGTGGCAAAAAAGCTGTCCAGTTTTATCTGCAGATCGGGTTGTCAGACAGTGTTAGGAAGGGGTAGTGCTTGTGTACCGAGAGCCTGAAATCAAAGCTGAGAAGGAAGCACTGAAAAACATGTTGACTGTTCTGGAGGAACAAGGTTGTCTTCCCTAGATGTGGCCAGTGCTGGTGCCTAGAGAGGCAGATAGACACATCCTGAAGTCTGGCCTCAATAAAACTGTTGCCGTACATCTTTCATCACCCTGTGAACAGGGTGTTGAAGCTTAAGCCACCCTGTGGCTTAAGTTTCTGAGCAGAGCACCAGTGAAATGACCCACCAGTTTGTAAATGTTACACATTATTTTAAAATATCTATCTTTATTGCAACAGCTGTTGCAATAGACTTTTCTCTCATCAGCATGGGGGTCTGTCCCCTTCAGGTGGAACCAAGTGGCAGAGTGAAGTGCTGTCCCAGCTGCAGGACACTTGCCGTGTCTTGACGTGGTGGCTGGACGTGCCTTCTGTGTGCAGCAAGCGTCGGCGAGGGCCTACACCACCCCGTCGGTTCATCTTGCTGATCCTGGAAGTCAGCCAGGTCACCTCCAGGCCTTGGCACAGGGCGAACCATGGTTCGGGTCTGGTGTCTTTGTACCATGGTAAAATGCCATACATGCTAATGCCACTGCCTAAACAACAATGAATTCCTGTTTCACTTTTTACTGCTCCTGGAAGGGGCCACTGCAGTCCCCATACTTAGTGCCAGGGATTGAGCCTCTGGGATGAGACATGTGGTTGCTCCTTGCTTTGCCATCTTAGCAGCCCCTCTGGTTGCTCCATTCCTTCTCATCCACTGCTGGCTGAGAATCTCAATTCTCTATTAAAACTACTTTCCTATTTAAAATACAAGATTAAAAAGAAGTCATAAAGTGCCTAGAACTCCCACTTGGTCAGATACAGTGGAAATGGAAGTTGTTTTATGTAAAACATTAAAGTGAATGGACAAAATGGAAGGGAAAAGTGCCTTGGTGACCTTGAATGGGTAACAGAAGTCACTTTGGATGATCAGTGATTTGATTTTCTCCCTGAGGCTTGATGCAGCCCCTGCATTTAGAGTCTCCTTGTTTGGAGAGATGTTCACAGCAGAGAGAGTGGATCAGACTGTTATGGACTTTCAGATGAAGGGGAGCAAGAAGCTTGTTTCAATTTAGGTTGATACATGGGAAAAAAAATCTTACCAAGTACCCCAAATGGACTTACTAAGGACGCACGATATCTGTCCCGCTTCTGTCTCTCCTATTCTGTTTGCCCTTCACGCTACCTCTGTCCCACACGATGGTGGTGTGGTGGCCTCCCATGGGACTACTGTGTTTTTGGCATAGTACTGCAGGTGAGAAGAGCCCTCCAGCTTCTCCCTACAATGTGAGCTTCACCTGCACTTCTGAGAGATGGCAATTCACATTTCACTGGGCCACCCTTCCAAACCTTTCAGAACTCAAGCAGCTGTCTTGCACGAGTCCATTTGTACTCAGTTCATGCTCCTGGATTTGGATTATTTGTGGGGGGCGGGGAGAGAGAAAGCTGAGATGTTGGAGAATGCAAAGGCCATTTAAAGAGTTGCCATTCTATTACAGTGATATTGATCTGGTCTAAACTGAGAGAGGTGTTATGTCTGTGGAGCTGTCACTATACAGAACTTGTACAGCTCTCATTTGTAGAACGTGAACATGGACCCAGAAGCTGAACCCCCAGATTTCTGAAGTACTTTGGCCAGCTGTGCAGTGCCTGTTTTTCCAAGTCCCTATTGCAGCCACCAATGAAGTTCTGTCAATTTGAGATGGACAATGTTGATTTAGATTCATCATGCATTTCAAGAATGTTTTTCAGTCCTGGGTTGGTTTTAAATTATCCAAGCTTAAAGACATAAAGAAAATAAAAAATGTTTTAAACCCAAAGATACTTATTTAGTTGCACATCAGAAGGAATAGTTTTTCATCCTGCATTAAGATTTCTCCTGATATATGCATAATAAAGCTCAGCAAAACAAAACGGTATCTCTTTTCATGTGCATTAAGGCTGATTCGTCACTGACATGAACTTCCCCTTCCTGCCAAGGGAGGTTGTGGCTCAGTCTTTGATCTGCAGAGTTGACTGGGAGTGGAAAAGCCCTTGGAAGTACATAATCTCTCTTTTTTTCAGCCTTATCAACATTGAGAGAAGGGTCCTGCAGGTTTTTCTATGTCAAACTGCCTGTTAAGTTTGATTGAAGGTTTTGATTCCTGTCCCCCTTCTAGAGGTCTTCCTACTCTGTGGTCGATCTACCTGTATCTGCACATGGGTGTTAGCGTTCCATGTCAGGATGAAAATTGGCATATGTAAATCCTTCAAGAATGATAACCACAAATCTACGAAGAGTCAGATCGTTCCCCTTGTGATCTCCTGACCTGGCCTACAACAACTCTTGTCAGATGGTAACTGTGGGTTACCCACTAACCAGCATAGCGGTTTAGCCAGGCAGAAATGAGTAAGACATCTTTAATATCTGGGAACAGGAGCGTGGCTTATCCTAAACTTGGCAATACGGACATAAGGTGCTTCAGTATCACCTCTGATGAGGCATCAAAGTGTCCTAGAATGGTGGGGAAGAGTATAAACCATGTTCCTCATGTCTGCTTTTCTACAATTACAGAAAACTATGTCATTGACTTTTATGAGATACAGATTCACAGAATATCTACCCTGAGTCCCACAAAGTGCTTTTCTAAAAAGATCAGACTTAAAGGACATAATAGGAAGTGCCAAAGGCCACGATAGCAGTGTTAATTTTATGACTGTAGAGGATAGAAATGAGACATCACGTTTGAACTTTGCATAAAGAAACAATATTTTGATATAAATGCCAACCAAAGCTCAGAACATTTTGACCGTATATTATTTAGTGGCTCTTGTTCTCTCCCAAACAGGATGTTCCAAACACAGACAGATCCTTTATCTAGAAGAATATATCCATCAGAGAATCCACTTGCCTGCCTCTTCTGTTCATAAAATATGTAATTCCTCAGTCATCATTCACAAGTACTATTACATTGATTTCCTTGTCTGTAGTTGATGAAAATGGTTCCATTCAGGCTAAATTTGAGAGGAGGAACAAGGATAGGCATGTGAGGGGGCGCAGAACCGAGCTCACGCAGTGAGCCATAAACCACATTAATGCCCAGAATTTTCTAGCAATACAGCTGAACTATGTATATGTGGACCAAATTATGCTAATAGCTTAATTATTTAAACCATTGCCAGCCTCCTGTTGTTATAATACCTACTAATGCCTAATACTAAAATAGCTGAATGTACCCAGACACTGCAAACAACTTTACGAATTGGGAATTAATCAACCCTCAACCCACTGTATATAGCTAGAGGGAAATTAATCGCTTTATCTATTCTATATCAGCCATGTTGAGTCCTGGTCCTCTGCACCCTCAATGGGCAGCACTACTTGTTTCCGACCCGTTTATGAATAGAACATGAAAGCATAACTAAAACTGGTATGTTTTGTACTGGGAAAGACTCTTAAGAAGTCTTTCCAGCAGCTATTTGCTAGGTGGAAAAAAGACTAAGGAAAACTTAACCAAAAATATCTTCTTAACTAACAATTTGTGTTGAAGCGGAGCTGTGTGGTACGTGGGGACAATCCTTTGGGACTACCTGATGTCCAGTGGTTAATCTCGTGGTCAGGACTGGTTTTGTCTCTCTTTTATTTGTCTCATCTTCCAGGCAGTAGGTCAGGTTAAGTCTTTGCCTAGAGCATCTCTGCTCTCCGAAATTTCCTTGTGTGGGCTCTTCCTGCCTGTCACTGAGACGCTTTCCAGGCTTTACTGAGCAAAGTGGTAAGGGGAAAATCATTCTGTTCCACAGAGCTCTCAGTTCCGCACAAGCATGAAGCTTGGGAGCAGTTTGGGGATAGCAGATGAAATTGGGGTGCCTGCTCTCCGCTAGAGCACCCAAACCTGGGGAGGGCACAGGGGCCCAGACCCACACCTCAGACCTCCCACTGGAACTCTGTGCAAGGCACAGACACTTCGGTTTTGATGAAGCACTTCTCAAGGGAAGAAGTTACTTTTAAGCTTTGGGGTTCTTCAGGCAATGCTATGCTTTGCTTATTTGTCATTCATTACCTCCACCGAACAAGAGCCTGAGAAAATGGGATGTGTATGTACTCTGGAGATCCCAAAGTCAGTCGTACAACCCTGTTTCTCGGGCAGGCAGGGCTGGCTGTAGGTGGGGACCGGGACGGGAGCGTGGGTGCGTGGGGGTTGCCGGATGTGAGCTCCCTCCTTGCCAAGTCGGTCCAGCCCTGCTGCCTCCGAACTAGCGAGCACATCTGGGGAGCTGCCCCTTGGCCTGTCCGCACCAGCAGGTGGAAAGACAGAAAAGGGAGGGAGGATCCTCCTTGCGAACCCCCAGGGCAGGGGCAGAGGAGGGGGTTTAAGGTACTGGGAGGGAACAAGGTGCCCTGCCAGCACGGGTAGGTCTCCTCCTGGGAGGATTTGGGAAGATTTTCCATAGCTGGCAACCAGCCACCTGTGCAGGCTGTGGATCTCAAGCCCTTCCTATCAGCCCTCAGATGGGAGAGCTCGCAGCCAGTTTATTTGATGTTTGAATCAAATGAGGCTCTATTCAATAAAACAAATCCAGGGAGCGTTGCAGCCCCCCTCCTGCTGCTGCTGCCTGTGGGATTGTTGTCAAGGTTGTTTAACAACCTTGACAAATGTTCTTAATAAGTGACAGGCTGCCTTGGCAGGGTTTCCATGCACATCAAACGTGCTACTTGAGGTTAATCCAGCCGTCCCGCTCGAGAGGGACAGGAGAAACTCCTCAGGTAGAGCCTCGTGTTTTGTGGAATTGGGGCCAGCCTGCAGTGGGGATGTCCACATGGAGCTGTGGAAGTCACGGTCCTGTGCACACAAATGGCGGGTCTCAGGGGTGGTAACATTTCTTTGCCTTTTGTTTTGGTTTTTTTTTAATCTTTGCAGCTGCAATGCGTGAGGGCACACTTGCCAGTGTCATTTTCCATCCTTGGTCAGTGTGTGACATTTTTTATGATGGCCCTTTATAGGCCACATTATCTTCCCTTCTATTACTTAAAAATCTATTACCTTTTTATGCATCAGTTCAATCTCCTTTTCTGCAGTGAACTGCTTTGTGATAGGACATGGAGGTTCAAAAAAGCTCCAGCTCTGGATTTGGCTTCCCCAGGAGCTGAAGTGATGCAATGACTTTTTATTCAAGGCAAACTTTATATTTTGAGGCTACAGAGGAAATTTTCTTGAGGCAAGTTATGCCATTGCTGCCGTGGTGGGAGCGCTTGCATGCTCTCTGAAGCAGCTTGTGCTTCTCAGAGAGGGGATGTTTTATCGGACATCCCCCCGGTGTTACCTGGTGTGGCAACTCCTATGTACAGTAAGAGAACTTGCATGCAAAAAATAAAATCTGTGGCTGTAGTTGTCTGCGTCCAATACAGATATTAACTGGGACTTGCTGATGGCAGATAAAAAAGGGGAAATACAATCTGAAGAAGTCCTTGATGATTTTGACAGTTTGTGCCCCTTTAGAGATGAAAAAGATTTTCTAGTCTGTCGGGATCAATATTGAGCTGAGCTCTGCACAACTGGTCGCACTGTCGTTCATTAGCACAGCACCCAGAGGCAGTGATTTGAAATTACCATGTCGCTAGATTTTTTGCAAGTATTTTTTCCTTCCTCTCCTGCCCTTGGTTCAGTAACAAATATCCTCTTGGTCTTAGCAGAGCCCAAATATTAGTTGCAGATAATGGTAAAAATCATCAAAAGCTCAAAAGGGCATGCTTTTCCCTCTGTTCTGCCCTGACAGTCGGTGTCTGGCATTAGACACCATTGTCCCCGCTGAGACCTGAGACTGCTGGAGGATGAGAAGCAGGATCTGTGGTCTCCTCTCTGATTGCAGAGCCCTCAGATTGCAGCTCTGTGGTCTTATGCTTATTAATATAATTTATTTACTATTTAAGTCTGCAAGACTTACGCTGAACAGAGGTATTATAGTATGTATTTGCCTGTGCAAATACACATTTTCATGCACTTACAGGTTAAATTTCTAGTGGTTGAAGTTGGTGTAATCATTTCATTGGATCTACAGCCCTCATGACTAGTAGGTGACTGTCACTGTGTGAGTGCCTGTGTAGCACATGTGTGTTCCCCTGGCTCACATGGAGCCTGTCCACTCATATGCCAGCCAGAGTTCCTATTTCGATCTCAAACAAGGGTTTAGCAACAGTGGCAGAGCAGCAGTGAGGATTCCCGTTACTGAGAATTAAATTACTTTTCAGAACAAGCTGCAGTGGAACGGTCCCCAGCACCCTGTGAAGCGGTGGCATGCATAATTAAAAACCAAACTACTCATGTCAAGTAAATGAACAGAGCATGTCTTGTCAGCTTCCTCCTTTGCCTTTTTGGTTTTTGTTATTGCATGCCAACCCTTGCTTTGGAGTTTGCAAAACTCAGTCATTTGTGGTGCCTCACGCATCGTTAGTATGGCAAACAGCAAGAATCAGTTTTCTTGTGATAATAAAAAAACAGCACAGCAACTGCCAGACTAGGTCAACCCTGTACTCCCATCTCATCTGTAGCTTGCCCATTCAGAGTAGACCCAAAAAAATTCTCCAGCAGACGTGACTGAGATGACCTGCCAACCCTACACCGTTTGTGTGCGTCAGGTAATTTAGGTCTCCATCGTGCTCCCTGGCCCAGTGTTCCCAGTTATTCACACTGAATGGATGACAGCTGGCTCCCAAGCTCTTTTTTGGAGTGAACCACCTGGACCCCCCAGGGCTGTGGGGTAGCCGCTGTTCCCAGGAGGCAGGACGGAGAGCAGGCCAGGTTCGGTTTCTTCCAGTCCTTGTGCAGTCCTCCAGGATTATCCTGGCAGGTCTTGTATTGTTTTACATCCCCACAGGCTATAACCCAGGGCAGGCAACGCTCAGTCCCATCACTGGGCATGACCATCTCAGTATTTCAAGGACTTTGAACTGAAGAAACGTGCAGCAAATAATGATGGCGTGACAGAGCCACAGGAGCACCTTGTACAGCCCAGACCTGTGGGCTAGGGGCTGTGCAGACGCAGCAGTGTGCCTTTGCAAGGGCTTGCCACAGCACTTTGGACATGAGCCCACCTCTGCAGATCTGGGTGGACTGGGTACATTTAGCATCCTGCCTGCTGCCTGGGCTTGAACGCTCACCCAGATTTCTTTTACGCATCTCCTTCTCCTGTCTCCAGCCCTTCTCCTCACCACATGTGTGTCTCCAGCCCTGGAAAAAAGTGAAGCTTGAGCCCAGGAGAGAGAAAAATGCAAATACGGGAATCTTAGGTGCTGGGTGGGGGAGAATCCAAACTGATCAGCAGTCCAGCACGTTCCCTAAAATTGCTTGGAATCTCACAGAAATTTCTCTTATCCTGAAAATCAATAAAAGCCAATTAACTAGAGCTTAGAAAGGGTCCTTGCTGATAAGCCAAATAGACACTTGGCTTCTTCCATTCACCTGCCAGGCTCATTAACAAATCTGAACGAGTTCCAGGGGCCTGTTTGCTGCTTCCCCTCGGGGGTTGCCCTTCCTCCCAGCTCTCATAGCCCACCTCTGTCAAACGGAGCACGTTGGGCAAATCGCTTAGCTCGGCAGCTTTCAAACCCTCTGTCAAAGGAGACCTGGGTTGGGAAGATTTCGCTGAAGATGGGTTAGAAAAAAAACAGAGAAAGCAAGGACACAGAGGATTTCTTCCAAGGGGAAATAGTTATTATAACAGCTGGAGAATACAGCAAAGCAAGCTCTGTATAAAGAATTAGCTGCATGAAAGTCCATCCACTTTTTATAGACTTACCTTGATTTTTTTCACACTCCAGTACCATTATTAACTGCCTGAACCCATATTTCTGAACAGAAAAGATTTATGTAGCTGAGAAGCATGTAAGTTTGAAAAACCCAGGCCTTACTCTACTCTCAGTCCCATTGCATCTACACAGTGACTGCAGCCAGGAACGCAGGGTGGCAAACTCTGCTTGCTTCTTCCAGGACTATGATCTTGGATTAGTGTAAAGCACATGAGATGCTACAGCACATCATTTCAAGCCAATGCAACTGCCTTCTTTGGCAGAGCAGCTGACTTAATAGACAAAAGGAAAGGAATGGGGGTGTGATGCACTGTGATAGTAGTAAGCCTTTTGAGAACTTTCCATAAGGAACTCCTATCTGGGCGAAAGGAGGCTGGATTAAATTAATGTAAGGTCGGAGGACACATACCTGCAAAAATCACCCTCAGTGCTTTGCAGTTAAATGGGGACCAGACTCTGAGAAGTCTGGAGCAGTTTGTCTTGAGTCTGGTTCAAGCCAATGTTTTCATTAACGATGCATGTGATAGGAGACCATACTCCTAGAAAAATGTGTGGATTGTGCCAAATTGGGATTCACTTTGGAGGGTAGAGTCAGAATTGGAGTATCACCTTGATACATTGGAGAAGTAGTCCAAAATCAATAGAGTAAAATTCAGTTAAGATGAGTTTTTTGTGAATTACACTTTAGAAAGAAAACTTAAATGCACAGACAGAGAATGAAAAATACTGAAGGCAGCAATGCTGCAGAAAAGAAACAGGAACTTACAGTGGACCACAAATTGAACATGAGTTAAGATTGCATGGGAAGCTTATAAAAAAAGGTAGCTTTCATTCTGGCTCTGAATGGATGCCATTGGGGAGGGGTTGTTATTCTGCTCCTCAGGTGGAGAACTGGAGCCAGCTCTTGAGAAAACCACAGGAAAACTGGGAAAAAAGAAGGCAAGGAGGTGAAAAGAGGTCCAGAGGAAAACAGTAAGGTTTTAGAGGGAAAAATAGGAAATATTGGGAGGATGTAGTGCATTTATTTTATTTTTTATTAAAAGAGAGAAGGTCAAGTATGGCACAGAGGCATGAAGGATGACAGACAGGCATGAGTGTAGCATCCACAGACCCAGAAATTGTTCTTAGGATGGTTGTGACCAGTTGTTCTGTGTGATCATTGTGGGAATGGCAAAAAACAACAGGTGTAACTCTCAGCAACAAAGGAAGGAAGAACTTCACTAGCTAGGGACGTGCTGGACCAAGTAGTTAGGGATATTGTGCATGTTTAAGACCATGCTAGGCAAATACCTCTAAGGATTGGTTTTGGTATATTTGCTCCTGCCTCAGAGCAGATAGACAGATTTGAGGTCTCTAGAGCTACTTCCTGGCCCTGAAGTCAATTATTTATATGACAGCAGTATTTTCACATTAAAATGATGCTTGACTGCTCGAGTGTCTTCTAAGCAAAGACATTTGGAATCATATTCTGTCCTCCTCTGTACATCTGCAGTCACTGAATTAATTCCTGTATATGCATAGCAGGCTGTAGGCACAAGCACGTCACTGACCTGGGCGGTAGACAGTCTGTGTATTTTAACTCCATTCAATTCCTCTTCTTCCAGTTTTTGAGACCTGTTTGATTACCAATGGCATTACAAGTCATTGAGCACTGTTAATAACCCCAGTTAATCACAGAAGCGCATTTCCCCTTGAAAGAGTTCAGGCGGTGAGAGCGAGCACAGCCAAGTTGAACGCTTCCACTGCAGAGGCGATGTGCTCCCAGCCCTGGCTGCCGGGCTTCGCTGCAGGGCCGCCAGGACCAGGCGAAAAAAGAGCTGCAAATGCTCGGTGCCTCTGAGAGATGGCTCTCCGGTAGTCGTTTGGTTGCTCAGATGAGGCTAAAGATTTTTGTACGGTTTTGGACCATGATAATAATTATGATCCAGTTTTGCACACAGAAATTTGTTCACTGTGTTTTTTTGTTGCATTAGAATTCAAGTCTCTCTCCACATCCTGTTATTATTAATGAGCCCTGTGTGTATAACATATCATAGCTACTTATAAGTCTTTAACAGCACTAACAGTTTGATTCCTTATAGGTCTTTATGTGTCTTCTACCTCATCTACATTACAACACAGATCTCCAATAGTATTTGGATGTGGAAAGATACTACAGAAGCTTTATGGGATTTACAGATGTGCTTAAATGACTTAGGTGCCTAATTCCCTTTGACGCTCAGTGGGAGCGAGGTGCCAAAGCTGTTTCATAGGCTCAGTAAGTAAATGAACTACATGTCAAAACTGCTAAATATCTGCCTTGGGAGATGGGCATCCAAGCATGTACTGTACTCTGGTACAGCCTATGACAGTAATTAAAGTAGGAAAGACTGATGCTTTTAGGTCTAAAAATCCAGGGCCAGATTTCCACTTGTGGCCATCCACTGTGATATTACATATACAGATCTGAAGCCATTAAACCTGGGACTTATTACTGAGCTGATGACAAATTTGAGGAACCACTCAAAATCGATTAATTTAAATGCCAAGGGCCTCTGACCCTCAAACCTGAAACCACATCTGGTACAGAAAATGGTACGGATTGGTTCCAGGCCAAACTTAGAAAGGTATGAGCTGCTCTGCAAAGTAGCTGTGGAGCAAAGGAAAGGAAAATATTATGTAAAAAATTAGATGATTAATACTCATGCGGGTGCTAAGGAGTGACATTTTGATTCCCTGACACCGGTATTAGCATTTTGCTTTTTGTCAGCAAACCTGAATTGATTTTTGGCTCAGTTTTGCCCTTTGAGGTAAATCCACGGTAATAAACTTGTACTTTCACAGCTTACTGAGTGTGCATGCATGCGTTAGAAAAAGGTGGCAGTTTCGATGTAAAATGAGAGTCTGTATAAAAAGTAATGTAGCAAGAAACCTTTTAGTAATAGCCGTTTCTGTTAGCCACTGTTTTGTATTTTCATGGTAGCTGGATAGCCTGGGGCCAGGAACATGCAGGATAAAGAAAAGTCCATCTTCCCAAATTCAGATGGAGACTCGAACGGGTAGAGGGATCGTGGAAAGCAGCTGGAAGGACCAGCGGGATGCTCGAACAGGCAGCACGGGGCTCCGTTACGACTCCGTCCTGCAGGAAAAGCCGGGTGCAGGGGCTGTGCCTGGAGTCAGGTTGTCAAGGCATAGAGGTCCCAGGAGTAATTACTTGGGAGCCACAGTTGTGAGAGGTTATTTGCCCTGCTGTTGAGGTTATTTGTCTCGGTTTAAAGAGGTGCACAGTGAAAATATCATTATTGGCAAAAGATCTCAGAAGAATGAGTGTCTTGCCATGCAGCTGAGCGTCCACTGCCTGCTGATCACCTGCGGGACCTTTATGCTCTGATTAGAAGCTGAGTGTGACACTTTTTGTTTTCAGAAACTCCCAATTTAAATTAATCAAGCACAGGAGAACACGAGCTGGCAGAACACTCAGGAGATCAGCTGGGAGCCAGGGTGATATCTCTAGCTCTCATCTTATTGCCATCACTTGGTGACTCTTGATTTGAAAAATATTGGCTTAGCAGAAATGGGCTTGTCACCTGTCCAAATAGCCAATCTCCGATATTCTGAATGTCTAAAGGATTTTCACTAGGCGTGACTGAAGGGTTCATCAATAACATAGAAACAACATTTAAAATAGAGAGGAAAGTTTTGTCAAGAGATCTTCAAGGTCAGGGGAGATCAGAAAAGTTTTGCCCATCTGTGGGTAGTGTATTTGTCTTCTTTGAAGGCATAGAAAATTGCAATTAATATGATACCTGTATTGACAGAACAGCAGGGAAGTAGAAACCTTCCAAGAACAACATCTGGTGTCTTCACCTAACACCAAAGTATTTGCAACTTTGCATAGGCATCACCAGACCAAGCTGAACGTTCAGAATCTGACAAGGTCCTTGATACTTCCTTCTGAGATGGAGAGAATGCATGTCAGTGTTTTTTCCAGTCTCCACAACATTAATAAAATATTTAGACTTTGGGAATCATTGCCCTAAATACTCCATTACTTACAGGAGGGATGACTCTGACATCATAAATTCCCTGGAGAGTCTGGTCCCTGTTTCTGTGTCTCCAAATGATGAGGAGACATACACGCTGCGATGAAATCTTCGCAGATAGACCAAGCTGCAACACCACTTCCGTTCTCTCAGTGAATGAGTTTGGACAAAATCAAACCTAAAAAGCACAAACCGTGTAACCTGCTGGCACCAAACTTGCTGTCTGTGTAGAGAGCCTCAATTAAAAATGTGCCTTTCTCCTGGAGCTGTCAGCTCCCCTGCTTTGTCACAGAGCTACCCTGGTGTGACGGGACACGCAGGCTGGGGGTCCCCCCGCCACCACCCCTCCCCCGGGGGGGCGCCCCCCCCCCAGCCACACTCCTTCCTCTGTCGCCTTTTCCATCCATACCAGGCCCTGCCCAGATTATTTTTTAAGATTTGAGGTTTTTTATGGGTTTTTTTTGGTGGCACATGGCTGTATCAGTTTTCATAAAGAGAAGACAGATGGGAAGCAAGGACCTGAATGCAGCTGCTGGACCCTGAGCTGGGTTAGGAGTTTGCTTTCTCTCAGCAGTGACGATGTTGCCTTTGTTGAGGCCAAGGTCTAGTCTCGTTGTGGTTGTCCTTGGAGGACTGTTGTTTGGATAAGGTGGGAATCGATGAGCAAGAGTCACTGAAATTCTCTCTGGTGACCTGCTCTTAAATACAGGGATAAACAGAAGAGAGGAGGTGCCTCTGTCTGCTTGCAGTAGTCCAGGCACGTTTTGCATATCTCTTGTATTTTTAGGCTAAAGACCTGATGAACCTGGTAGCTGGAGGGGATGATTATATAAGACAGCAATTAACTACTAAGAGGAAAAAAAAGCCTTTGCTACTCCATGTGTGCAGGTGCTGTGGGGCAGTGGATATAAGTCCACACTGCCAAACCAGTGGGATTATCTTTCGGAGGTAGGGAGGGTTGAGGTTGCTTTGTGTTTCAATTTCTGATTGTCCTTTTCCATGTGAGCATGGGGCTGCCCACAGTGCTCCCAGCTCTGGGATTGCCATCAGTGTGTGCTGCAGAGGAGAGTGGCCAGGCCATAGTACGTGAGCTCTGCTCTCCTGCTCTTTCCTTTTCTCCTCAGAGCAGCGTCAGCCTCCTTTGCGCTGGGGCCATTATGTGCAAACCCCATTCAGTCCCGGCGATACACTCAGGGTCTGAATCTCCGAGTATGGTTGCTCCTGACCATCGATTGCTGCATGCTGCCTCTAACTCTTTCCTTCCTTCTAGACAGCTTTTTCATGGAAATTAACCTGTTTGGCCAAAGATTCTTGCTGTTGCCATTTGGATTATTTTCAACAGAGTGAGTTGACAGCAACAGCAATAAGCTGTCACATGTTTGGGCAGGAGCCACGTCTCTGCACCACTTACCAGCTGTTGCGAGGGTTGCGTGTGGTGCGGAGGAGTTGGAGGGTAGACCTGGGGGTTCCTGGCTGCAGAAGTGCGGCAGCAGGACAGGACATTCCTTTTTCACACCAAAATTTCCCCCAGGCAGAAGCAGAGAGGGTTGGCCGTTGCTGAGGTTTCATCCAGGGTAGCAGAAATCCCAGGCAAGCAGCTGCTGCACATGTGTAGGCAGCATAATATGTACGAGTCAGCCTGCTGTATACCAAATGCAGCATGTGTTGAACTCATCCACGCTTTTTATGCAGCACAGTACTGATGCACTAGGACACGCTGAATGTATGTGTCTGCTGCGTGTGTTTCTATTTCCCGCAGGGGAGTGACGGGAATGGATAAGCCTTAGCACAGTGTGGGAAGCATTCCCACGTCCCGGAGGCGGTAGGGATGGCGTAGCTGTAGGGCCGCCTTGCTCACCTGCGTGTGGGTCAGGTCTGTGGAATATCCCCCAGGAGAATCCCTGCTGGCTCTCAGGATGGTTTGAGAAGTGCAGAGCTTGAATATCTGCTTCTGCAGAGGCTCTTTCCCAAATTCCTACCGTTAGTACTAAGGGGAGGTGATGAGGGCTTATGTGCCATGGACTTGCATGTGTGAGAGCAAGGCGGGGATGGGAAACCCCTGTGCCATCCCATGGTGGGCATGAGGTGCCTTCTTAGCCCAGGCTGGACCCGTTCACAGCTCCCAGCTCTGGTGGTGTCCCCTGTGATTAGACTGCCAGCCAAGGGGCCTCTGCCACTGCTTTGTGCCATGATGCAGGATTGCAGCAGAGAGAGGGTAATAGATGGTGCTGAAATCAGTTGCATGAAATTTATTTCACGTGTGCAGCACTTGGAGATTTCTTGCTGACTGCCGGGGCTGAGGCTGTTTGTGTTGGGCTGAGATATTGGCAGTGACCTTGGTCCCATTATTTTCTTGCTCCATCATGCCAGTGAAGTTTCCCATGGGAGAACAACACGTCCCTTTCTCATTACACTTAAAAAGCCCTTTTCCTGTCTCACATTTCTGTATGATGGAAGTTGCCAAAAAGAATTTGCTTCTTACAGTCAATTGAAGTTGAAATGGAGCAGGGTTGTGTCTAAATGTTTATAGAGTATGACATAGCATGTGTGACCTGTGCCTGAAGGACACATCAGAGCGACTGAATTTCTGGGTGATCTCATTTGTATAAAACTGTGGCTCAGGAACAGAAGCTTGCTGTGGTGAAATAAAGTGCCACGGAATAAAGAAGGAGGAATCTGAAGTGGGAAAAAGATAATGTGAGTTACGAATTGAAGGAAAGGGAATAAGTTGGTATGATGTGGCATTGCCCAGTGAGAATGAAGATACAAGTTGTTTGGGGGTTTTAGAGCAAACTGGTATCCTGAAAAGCATGAGAGCACATCCCTTTCCCAGTCCAAACAGCCCTGAGAAGAAACACCCTGCGGGGTCATCCCTGAAAGGGCTATTGTTTGATATGATGAAGATGAAATCACTGTGCTTCCCTGCTTCCTCAGCACATTTCTCCTGAAAGTGCAGTCAGTGCGGTTGTTCTGCATGACCTGTGAATGCCGACACATCTCCCCGGTGCTCTGTCCCTGAGTGCACACCTCTAGCTTTCAAATGGCTTCTGGAGCTGTGGGGTTGCCAACCACACATCAGGTATCCCCGGCTGCTCCATGGTCATCACATTTTCATAAATTGTCTGGTTTCAGCAGTTCCGCTTATAAACACTGAATATCTGGCCACAAATTTTCCGAACCCTGTAATATTCTAGTCACTGTCTGCACAGATTCATCCTTTGTCCCAGCATTGCATAGGGGTGTGGAGCCGCTAATACAGGAGGAATTTGAATGATTCATGGTGGGATGACCTTCATCCTATTCAGTTCAAAATGAACAGCAAGAAACAGCACAATTAGAACTGGGACAAGAAGAGGCCCTTGAAGCACTGTGGCCATCCCACGTTGCCTGTCATCTCTTTCTCTGGTTTATGTCTTCACATGGAGCCAAGGGATGTTGCAGCACCTCATCTCAGGGCCTTTTGAGGAGCCACAGCTTAGAGGGATTGTGCTGGTGAAGCTGTGAGCTACATCCAGCTCTCTTTTGGCTTTTGATCACCAGGAGCTGTATGTGTCGAAACAGCAGCAAGAATGACAGTGCGCTTCATTCTTTTGCCTACAGGGACAGCAGCCCACTGCTTGAAGCACATGGTGTTCAGGAGCTTGCCACATTGATTAAGGGAAGGCATATCGGGCTTTGACAAGTTACACTGGAGGCTGAACATTGTCAGCTATAGACTACATGCTAGCACATATACTGCATACATAAAAAGCTGTTTATCTTTGCAAAAGGAGAAGCTGCTGCTGATGATAGGGAATTCATTTCCATGGACCTTTCGCAGTTTTTTGATGTGTGTGTGCTTGCGTTGCTGATGAATGACTTTGTTTCCCAAACATTGATGCTACTGCTGCTAGAGTCCAAAAAGAGATGGGCTGCAGCAGTCTTGTGCCTCAGTACTGGGGCTCTTGGGCTCAGAAGGTGGTGTAGAGTGGAGGTTTCCTGCAGACTGGAAGTAAAGGGGAGTGTTTTGTGGCTGCAGTGAATCCTGCTCTGTCTGGCATGCCAGTGCCTTCCCATACTGGCTTGAACAGGGCAGAGAAAAGCTTTTACGCTGAAAGCATTAGGCTGGGATTCAGAAATCCAGCTTCTGCCTCTGACACAGCCTTTTGAAGGATCTTATGCAACTGACCTCGTTTCTCTGGGCTCTTTACCTCCTCACCATGGTGGGACTTTCTCCATCCCTCGTAGGACCCTTGTGTGAGTGAGGCAGCTCAAAGTACTCAGTTGCTCTGCTGATAGGCACCATCTGGTTCCCTAAGGGCAAACCTCCACCCTTAGTTGTGGCATTAGATATAAGATCCTGCTTCTGTCCCTCTGAACTGCCTGCGGAAGTCTGAATCTAGCACGACCCAGCCAAGTATCGCAATGGTCAAAACTGCATTTGGCAATTTCTTTTCTCCCTAAAATATCACATCCTCTTTTGCCATTTCCTCCCACCCACCTCAAAATCTAATGCAACACAGGAAAATTCTCCACAGGCTGAAACCTGACAGGGGCACAGCCTCCGCCAGGCTGGGCAGCAAAGTGCAGTCCTGGAGCTGCTCTTTCAAGCTGAGCTCCGTCAGGAAATCTCCCTCCCATTACATTTCCCTGAAGCTTCTCCTGGCTCAGACCCTTCTTGCCTTCCCTCAGGGAGCTACGTCAGCTCCTGCACCCTGCTCTGAACACACAACACCTGCCACATTCATGCGTTCCCATGGGAAGCTGGATACTTTCCCTGAGCACCAGAGCACCATCGCCAGATCCGGCATGCACGAGCTCCCTACAAGTTTGCCCTGGTTTTATACCTTTTCCTTGGCGCCACTGCCAGTTCTGCTGGTCTGGCTCAGTACAACTGTTCTTAAGTCAGTTTTAATAAGCACGTTTGAAGCAGACATGACTGCTGGAGAAGTTGATATCCTCGGGAACGCTGCCCCATCGCACAGCATGCCTGTCATGAGCATATGTCTGGTGTTGGGATGAAACCCACAGCGCTGGCTGTGAGGCTCTGGCATGTAGGAGAAGGTTGCCAGCTGCCTGTGAAAAGTAGCTGATGGATCAGTGTTGCCAGTGGATTGTCCCCTGTGTCACGGCCAGTACTTGGTACATGGGGCTGCGCTGTCCTTTTATAATAATGGCTTCTTTTATTGCTCTCTTCAAAGGTGGCTTTGCATACAAGACCAAGAGCAAAACCATAGCTCATTACTTGATTGCATAATTACTTTCTGCTACAGTGTAATTTGGTTATGGAGGTAATTAAATGGATCAAGGTCATCAGTAGGGCTCAGGACACAAGTGGGGGGGGGGGGAAAAAGGCTGAGAACTTTTTAGTCCAGAATACTACTTCGTTGGTGTGTTTTGCAGCTCATGTTAGTCTTTATGGACCTGCTGCTTGTTCCTCTGGCCTCACAGGCAAGATGTGATGCATGGCTTTTCCCATGGTCATGAGGTGGCCAGCAGCAGCACCATGCTAGACTTGCTGATGGGGTGCAGGCAGTTGGTTTGTTTGAACAGCCCGCTTGTCTTCCTTGCTGACCCTTTCCACAGAAGTCCCTTGAGACCCCTGAACCTTGAGCCACCTGTGTCACTGGGGACTTTGGGATAGATTTTGTCTGGAAAGCAGAAGATTTGTAGCTCTTGCAGCAGTTGGCTTCTGAAAGAGCTTTGTAGTACAAGTCGGGGCGGGGAAAGAAAGCAGAGGGTTATAAATGGAGCTTTGTTGAGTATTGGTGGTGTGCCATAGCAAGGACTGGATCAAATAATTCAGGGAGCCCCTTCCACATTGCGTGCTCTGTGTCCTGCTGCATTGGAGCATGGGTTGTGCTGCATCACGGTGACAGCTTCCTTGATAAGGACAATACTGGGTGCACAGAAATCTTTTTCTCCATTCACAAATTGGGGAAAGAAGGAAAAAAGGGCTTTAGTGTACATCAAGACTTGTAAAAATGAATGCACAGCCCTTACAATGGCAACTGAAAGTACATCATGCAACAAAGTTTACGAGAGTTGAGCCCTTCAGAATAACCTAGTCTTTCTATAGGCTTCCAGAGCCTGATATGAATAAATGATTTAATTGCTATTAATGTGAATGCTGCTGATTTTGAATCTTAGTTCCTATTGTATTAAACCCTACAGCCAGCTCGCCCTTAAGGAACATTCTTTCTGCAAGGGCTTTGTATCCATGCAAATGTTATCTGCACCCTCTGAAGAGGCTAAAGCTAAAAAATGGCTTTTGAAAATGTGCAGTGCCAGGATTATCACGCCTCATTTTTTATCAAGTTTACGCTAACGAAAAAAAAAAACAAAAGAACAAAACCCAAGACTTTCCAATATGAAAGTTAAATTTAGAAAGCAGACTTCTTAAAACATCCTTGTCAGTTGAAAGCTTTTTTTTTTTTTTATGACTGGCTTAAAAAGTAAAATCTCACAGCTCTCATTATTTTTCTTTTGTGCTTCATATGCCTCATATTTTTTTACTGCCCTCTTCTAAGTAAAATGATTCCCACGGTGCTCTTACTTTCTGTGTATTCCTCTAAATGCACAGGCTTGTTGCATGTATTTCTGTGTGTATTAGCAGTTTGCTAATATGCTTTGGTTAGGTCAGCAGAGATGCAGTAGTGTAAAACTAGTAAATAAAATGCAATGATTTTATAAGCATTCTCCCACTTGCCTGATTGAATTTCTGCTTCACAGATTTTTACCTTCCAAACGCTTTTGTGTTGTGAAATATGCTGACAGTTGTTCATGTCTACACTGTTCGTTGCCCTGTGTGACAGATTTGGACAGGGTGGGACACTGTGTGCCTGTTGCTGACCCCACACCGTAGACTGTAGGGGTAGAAGTGATTATTCAGGTCCGTTAGTACGAATACATCGTCAGATAACGGAGTTTTGCTAAATCATTCTGCTTGCATGAAGTCCCTACCTTTGGTTGAGTTAAATGAGACGCTTTGGGACAGGTTATCTTTGTGTCTTTTTCTTCTAGCACCAGAAGTTACGTTCCCACAGGACTTCTCATCTTCTCCTTTGTTTCCCTTGTTATCAAAGTGATCATATCCATTTTAATTGAAACATTCATGAATCAATGTTTATTACTTGAACAGAATGTGTAGTCCAGCTTTAGTGATTTTTAGAGGATCCAATTCTGCTCTTGTTGTTGCACTAATGATTCAAGACTTAGTGTTGATGAAAACAGACGAAAACTATGAAATATTGTGGATAGTAAGAAAGGGCTGTTATGCGCATGAGCAAATGGTTTCTCTTTTCTGGGTCCGTTTTTTTTTCCCCCCTCCCCCTGTTCTGGAGAAGCACTGAAGAAAGCAGGAA
>NW_010519820.1:43203-59613 GCF_000687285.1 Phaethon lepturus
ATAGTCAGGACAGCCCTGAGGTTTCTCTCCCCTTCTCAGTGTGTTTGCTAGAACAGATTAAAAGATTTCTTTAAAATTTATCATGCCAATAAAAATATTTTCAGACCTCTGAAGGATCCAGCTGTGACACGTAGTAAACTCTGGGCTTTCTGCAAGCAAGGTACTGAGATTTAAATAGGCAGGCTTGACAACTGACCGTTGTTGTTGTTGTTGCTAATGTGGCTGTTTCTCTTTTTGGATATTGGTGGTTAAGTGCTTTTTGGAAGGCGTCTTGTTCCTATACCCGGTGTGGCTGTGAGGCACTTCACATCGTAAAGGAGCAATCTCCGTATGGCAGGAGAAGAGGACCTTGTGTACAGCCACCACCCAGGTTACAGCATACTGCTCACATCCCTGTTTTTCCAGTGTGTGTTTAGATCAGTGCACACAGGGCCTCCGGCTCCTTTTAAGGATCACCAATGCGCAGTAGGTCGCTGACATTTCACATCCATCACATGCCTGCTTTATTATACCCCGTTGCAGTAAGCCAACTATCCCAGTCATCTCTGGGAGTAGTGTTTTAGTTCAGCCCGGGAGTGCATTTTTGGAGCCAGTCCTCCAATCACCCTCACATACAACTCTTAGGTTTGCACCACAGAGTGGTCTTAGGCTGTGTAAACTGAATTCCTTTTGGATGAAGCTAAACTGAAGGGTGCCCTCCAGGAGTGCACCTAAAGTGCCAGATGTGCAGATGATGGGACCAGGTGGCAGCTAGTCCAGATTGAACCCATCCTGAAATGTGCACAGCGGGAGTGTCCAGCCCTTGCCACCAACAGTTTTCCCTCTACGCATTCGGTGCTGCATTGTAGACACAGCCTCTGTAAAACAAAATCAAATGTAGACAGATCTGATTGTAAACCCTGGATCTCACTGAGATTGCATGCTGCAATAAGTAGCTACAAATAGGAAATAGCCCTTTTTAACTCTGGATTGATTTGTTGATGTATTTTGGGTCATATAATTTAAAGACAGTTGCACAGTCTTCTGTATACTGGTAGCACAATAAAATGGTCTCCTGCTTTACTGTGCATTGTGCCAAATAGAGTTAGTGTATTATATTACTCTCTCTAGAGTGACTATATTATCTTAGATTGGAAGTTGCAGTCATTAGTTGGCTTCTGAACAGGATCAGATGCCAAAGCTAATCTGAGTTCTCTAGCAAAGTGTGCAACAGAGTGAAAAATGTCACTGTAGCCACTACTGCAAAATCCCTGATGATATACTTCCATCTGTCTGATTCCTGGGAAGCAAAGCATCAGCCACGATGGGTCACTTGGCTGCATAAGCTGGAACAGTCAAATCTAAGCTGTGGCATAGTTTGGGTCTATTCAAAATGTTTGTGCATTGTCCACAGGTTATTTCACGTCAAAAGGAAACTAACAGAAGAAGAGCAAGTCAGATTGTCAGCACGTACATATCATGGAAATCCGTGCAAGGTATAAATAAGCCAGGTCTTCTCTGTAAAGTTGTTTTGGGCTGTGAAATGTGTCAGCTCTTTCAGGGTACACAGAAATACTGCGGTCAATATGTGGATGGGACTTCCATCACAGCAAAGTTGGCTGATTTTCTGAATTCCCAAAAAATAAATGAACAAAGGGCTGTCTGAACTTCATGCCACTTTCTTTCTCCTCTCATTCTCTCCCAAACACATTCTGAGGAGCTGGAGGCTCATTCATTCCTCAGGCTGAGTGTCCCTCTATTGTATACGACCAAAGACAGGCTCTTCATAAACAATGAGCAATTTAAAGGATATTAGATGGGATGTTAGCCCAAGGTGTCTGGCTTAAGGACACAGAGCCCGGAGGAGTCAGGACGGGCACACGAGCCTGCTCTCAGGAATTAAAATCCAATGACTCAGTTATGTGACAGGTGTTCACCAACAAGCTCTCCCCACTGGCAGTAGATAATGCTCAGGACCAGCAGAAATGTGCCAGCAACCCCTCTTCATAGTCTTCCTTTAGCATGTACCTACTTTCACTGGTGGTTGGGATGATGAACGGAGGGATTTGAAGTGCTGGGCACATAGTTTGCTTGGCTGCGGTAAAGCAGCCCCCAGCAGAGATGGGTCGCCCTGGCAGATTTTAGGGAAGCACCATTCACCTTTTTTGCTGGCTTCGTCAGCAGAAACGGTGCTGGGACCCAGGCTTTGAGGCACAGATCTCGGTGGGTTCCCTTTGCCTCTCCTGGTGGGCAGCAGAGCTGCCAAGAACTGCCCAAGAATATGCCATGCAGCAGCTGGTACAAGGGGGAGGGAAAAGCCACATAAATTGTCACACTTGATAACATTTCATCTTGGCTGTAAGAACCTGCCTGTCCAACACCAGCTCACCCCAGCCTCAGTGGATGCTTTAGACCACAGGGCTTGCTGTTAATTGGCTAGTTGTAGCCAACCTGTCAGTAAGCTGTCAAAATACTAATAATCCAGCACCACTCATTTTCAGGATGGAAGGTTTAGCAGCAAAGAAATTGAATTTCCAGCATGACAGCTCTGAAATTGGTTTAATGCAGGAGAGATCTTTCCAGCATTAGAAAAGATAGGGAGAGTGTCGGAGACGATGTGTTTCCACCGAGTCTTGCGATTTGAATTCGAGTCAAAGCAAAGAGGCTATCTCAGTACATCAGCAGCTTATGGCTGTAATAGGCCTGGTGAGCTCCTTGGCAACTCCTCTTATCTTCTGCCCACGTGACGTGTTACTTCAAAAAATGAATTACACAGAAAATTGGGCTAAGGCCATTTTATTTCTTCAGACCTGCACTCCGTGCCCAGCTCCGTACCGTTGGGTAAGAACAAGCACGGTTTTGTCTGTGTGCTAAAACACCGTTCACTGGAGACTCTGCCGTACAAGGACTGGGACTCGCTCACGGTCCCCCTCACCCTGACATTGTAATAATGACATTACTTCATTTATATCAGAAAGAGAGGGCTTTTGCCTAAGAAACTGAACTGGAACCTGGGGGAACTAAGTTTCTTTACTAGCTCCAGCACCTCTTGTTTTACAGAACACCCAGCAAGCCAGTTGGTCTTTCAGTTCTCAGGATGTCAGCACAAAAAAGTAGAAAATAAGAGGTCTTCCCTCTACTCCTGTCATGGTGAGGGTGTTTTTATTCACACTGTAGTTTGAGCCTTTGAGGATAATTTGGATATAAATAGTAGCATGATAAAGCTAATACTGGCTGCTGATTTTCCACTGAGAGGTTTGACTATAAGAAGAAAATAGTGTCATGTTTATAAATGCATAATCATTATTTTAGTTTATACATTGTTGTCATTATTATCAACCAAAATAAAAACACCGATATTGTAAAAGTGACCAAATGCTACAAATCAATTTATTGTGCCCCGTGCTCAGGCTCAAATCAATGCCAAGAAACTTTCTCTGGCTCCATAGAGATGACAGGTTCAAAGCATCCCATCTGGTTGTGTTTCTAGGGTTCTTACATTATTATTTTTCTTCATAGTTATTTCAGGCTTTAGCAGATGAGACAGTACAATGCTAATTTAGGAAATCTGTTTTTCTTGTATGGAACTAACATATCTTCATCTTATCTCATGATCATTATCTCTGAATGCAAAGATGTATTTCTGGGTACTGTGTTGGAGTAAGCAGAGTTGATAACATTGTTACCGATTTCACATACTTTGTGAGAAAAAGAGAATGTAGAGAAGACAATGGATGAGTTGGGATTCCCAGGGTTAGAAATTATCCTGGGGTTTCACCAGATCCCCAGGCTGCCAGGAATGCAATATCAGAGACAGTGCTGTCAGAAAACCCCGCTCCGTAGGAAGCAGTTGCTTTCCTAGAAGAGTGATGCCGAACTGGGTGGGCCAAGTGCCATGTGAGTGAGCTATGCTGCGATCACTGCTCCAGTTCATAATAGCTCCAAATCTTAAGAGACTTAAAATTCCAGCTTGAAATAAGATCCAAAATGAAAAAAACCAATCAATTAAAATCCAAATATACCTTATATTTTAAAAAGAAGGGATGAAAATTTATTCCATCTAACCATGAATTTGAATTTGGGGTCCATCGTTAAGAAAAAGTGAAGCAAAACACAAAATATGTCACTTGCTCTGTGTGTGCCATCGGTGAGTTCCTCAATGCGCAGGCTTCCCTGGATGCTAGCACTGTACACAGAGCTGCGCAGTTGTTGGTACCCAAATCTTACTCATGGAGCCTGTTGTCTCACCCAGCCTGCCCAGGCTCTTCAGGGAGATAGGGAATTGAGCAGCCTGGCTTGAAAAGTCATCCTGAGTTATGTTCTTGTCAGCACTCATTAAGCTGAAAGCTGTGTTCCTATCAGGATTGTGTGAGCAGCTTGCCAAAGGCCAACACAGTGAATTTGGGCATTTTTATCTTTATGAGGTATTTGGTAAAAATATGCCTGCACAGTGGACAGGCCAAGAGCTGAAAGTATTGTGTTTTACACAATACTGAGGTATGGTGGGATGGACAGGTCTGAATTTGGATGCCCAAAACTCATTGGGTTCATCTGCTTTGTAGCCAGATGTGAGACCGTAGCTCGCGTGGATCTATACGAGCTCATTTTGATCTAGGTAGCCCGTTAACCAGGGCAGAATGGAGCTCAGCACGTCTTCCAGAACCTGCCATGGGTTTTGGTCACTCCTCTGCTGTGTGCCTGGGCAGATGTCCTTGCTGCTGCAGGGTTACCTTGGGCACGTCCATGCTGCAGTCACACCTTTGTCTCCAGCATTCTCAAACTTCCTCTGTGGTGACATGGATAAATTAATCAGTCCTTGAACACGTAAAAGGTGCTTTAGGACAGCTTGTGTCCACATATAAAGATCTGCAGCTTAATTACAGAGGCTTGTCCAGCACTTGATTTTTTTGCTTGTCTAGGAATATTGGGTCAGCTCGCAAGACCTAGCAGACCTGCACTCCATCTCTTGCTGGGGCGTTTTAAAGTGAAGCCAACTGAACAGCTATGTACCTTAAGCACAGGGAGTTCCCACAAAAGTGAGGGCAGAGAGCCCTCTAGTTATGTTTTTCAGAGGTGGTAAGTTAGATTGCTTGCTTCTCAGCTCCCAGAGCGGGGGATCAGACCTGCATGGATGGTGGTTTATTTGAAAATGTGCTCCCTCCAACCCACAGATGATCCAGACAGAGTTAGAATACTTGCAGATACCATATTGTCTCATCAAGTGAATCTCTGCTCAGCAGCAGGGCTGTACACTCCCATGTAGCAGCTTGTTATTTTAAAATCTGTCTGCTCTCTCCTGCTTCTAAAAGGCCACCGAGGAGACTTGTCACCAATTTCTTATGGAGCTCTAAGGGGGAGGAAAAGTGGAGTGTGAACAGTAGAATATCACCTGCCATCTGGACAAAGATGCGATAAGATGTAAAGTTTGGATGTACATTTGCGGTTCTTGATCACATGCCAAGAGAGAGCTCAGCTATAACTATTTTAAAGCATTTGCAGACAGATGCAACTCTAGGTGATGGGAGAAGCTGCACTGAGGCAGGAGGACACTGAACTCGATCAGGCTGTGTGCATGGCATCGTTGCCTGCGGGAGTGCTGCTGTGGTCTGCATAGGGCTGATCCTGTGAACAGGACCTACATGGTTCAAGACCTGGGAATAACGGTATGCCAGGGTCAAGTGCTATGGTATGAGGTTTTGTTGTCCCAAATATGAGTTCTTCCACCTGCTGTGCAGAGAGCTGAAAATTTGTGGTCACAAATTCTTAGATATTCAAAGACATGTTTAGTCTCCGAACTTCCACAGGTTTAAATGGCAGTTGGGCATTTGCATTTCATGCGGGAGCCCAAACGTCTTTGAGAATCCAGTGTCTTCATTTACCCACACAGGTCTATGCGCAGGGATACCAATGCTGAACTTCTCAGTGCTGTTGGCATCAGAGGGGTGTTGATTAAAGCCTGCTCTGGCTGACATCGGTGGGGAATGCGGAATGGGCTTTACTGGGAAAAGAGCACCATAGGGCAGATGCTCTTCTGCAATGCCAGCTTTTCCCCTAGTGTGGAGCGGTGCTTATATAGACGCGGTGAACATGACCCAGTCATTCCGTGGTCTGCCTCCGCAACCACAATGAAATGCCACTGCTGATAGCTCTGATGATATTTATGATTCCTACTTAGTATGTTTTGAATTACTTGATGAGCTCTAAGTATTAACACTAACATCAGTAAGTATCCTGAGCCAGATTCTCTGGGAGGGAAGCCTTGTCATGCCATAGACTTTGGTGCAGTTTAGTGCTTTTATCCCATCTCAAGATCTGGCTCAGTAATTGTGCAGAACATAAAAGAGAAACCCGTAAGTGCTGTAAACAAAGGAAAACTGTTGCTCTGGGAGTGTGTTAGATATTTCAACACTCATAATTAACATCCCTTTCCTAAACCGTGGCACCAGCTACTTGCTGAATGGGCTTTTTCTTTTATTGCTGCTAGTTTCAGTGACTAAATTTATTAAGTCATTAGGTTTGTGTATGGATGGGTGTATTTGCTATTCTCCTTTGAGTTATAATAAAAGGAGGGCTTGAGTTTAAAAAAAAAAAAAAAAAATCTTTATTTATCTGGCAGTTTTGAGAGTGTTTGTAGGGCAATGGCAAGCAATACAAACAAGTGGCCCAGTCCAGGGGGAAGCTGTGTGAGCAGCTGGGTTTGAACATACCAGCTAGTGACGGTCCTCTGCCGGCTTCCTTTCTGTCCCTGAGCATGGAAACGTGTCACCATTTCTGCCATGGTGTGGGGACATCAGGGGCTTCCGTGCCAGTCAGAGCTTGGTCTAAACAAACAAGGGAGCAAACTGGTCGCTCTCATGATCAGTACCCAGGAGCACCATGCTGTTGCTTACAGGGACACCCTTTCTTTGCACGTCCCGGCTGAGGATGCTCAGGGTGCCAGTGGCAGTGATGCCCCCAGGCAGGGCAGGGGCTGGCACTGCTCTCTCTTGCTCAGAGCAGCACCGGGGCTGTGACACCATTGGATTGGCGTTTTTTGAAGGAGCCGAGATGTCGGAGGGTGGCAGTGCATTCCCTGAATACGCTGCAGCATCATGTCCGCAGGTTTGACAGTGATGCTTCTGCACTGGTATCTGCGGAGCTTCTCCAGCTTTACAGAAGTGCAAAGAAGGGTCTGATCAAACTTACTATGTTCAAGACCAAGAGGCTGGGTTAGATTTACCTGACCAGGGCAGGTGAAAGCTGAGGTAGATTAGAAAAAAAATCTGTCCTCTCACAAATCACCCCCAGCCTGTGCTAGGAAGGGGTGCAGATGGGGCCAGACATTCCCAACAGCTCTCTGAAGGACCAGATTGGCCCAAGTGATACAGAGATTGGCTTGTGCCTGTAAGTCCCATCCACATTTCCATCTACAGATGGCAGGAGACACTACTGGGATCAAGGATAAATGAAACATCTTGTTTTTCTAAACCAGAAATAGCTTTTGGGGCAATCCATGGTACCTTACACCCTCCCTGAGCAGGTCTGAGACACTGAATCCCTCCCAAAGGGCAGTTGCATCCGTTTAGCTCCCTTCTTTGATTGCAACTGTCATTGAATAAGGTCTCCCTAATTTTCTGTGTTACAGATACCATTGTATTTTTTTCTAGACTGTGTAATTTCCAGTAAAACTGGAGTTAGTATAAGCCAGACCTATGTTTGTTTTTCAAAGCAAATCTAATTACTCTTCTTACTGGAATTGCCTTTTGTTCAAGGGGTTGGATTGAGATACAGAAAACAAGTTGCAGGCAGATGCTAATCAATTTGCATGTAAATTACTAACATTTCTTTTACAAGTATTTCATGCAGGTTTTTAATTTAACAATTAAAAGAAGATCTGTTTTTTTGAAACTGCTTTCAGTAATATCTATAGACATTTAACAAAATACCTCAGGCTCTAAATCTCCAAATAGTAAAAAAAAAAAAATAAATATTTACTTACTTTGCAAAAATAATTTAATCAAAGATACATATTTCACATTAACATAACATCAGCCAAATTTCCTTTTTCTTTTCTCCAAATCGCAAGCATGCTTTTTAATGAGGACAGCTGGTGGGTTTTCTGAGTGAACTGAGTTCATGAAGGTGATGATAGGGGACTGAGAGCTCTATGAATTTTGTACAGAAAACAGAGTCACGATTTCTTTCTTTGTTTAAAGACTGAAAAAAGATCGGTGATTAAAAGATGAAGCCATCTGTCCTCTCACTGTCTTGTAGCTGGTCATGCTATCCCTGTCAAGCAGAGCTGGAAAATAATTGAGTGGGGTTCATTATAAGCCTGTTTCAAAAGGTCTGTGCACTAAGTGAGAGAGTGAAGTGGGTGCTCTTGACCCCAGGGCTTACCATACCATTACCTCTCGAGGAGGATGTCCTTATGCCCTGTCAGAAGCATGTGGTGGACACAGCCTGAGGATCCCTTTGCTGTTTTTACCCACTCTGTGTCTGTGGGATGAAGAGAAAGTATTGGACTCCAGATCTGCCCATCTAGCACGTTTCATGACCGCTGAATTCATCCTAAAAAAAAACCCAACAAAACAAACAAAAAACAACTCGCATGCCCCAGAGGTCTGGCCAATAGCTCAGTGATTTTCCAAAAATACCTTCAGTTATCTCAGATTTCAGTCTGTGCACCAGTGGCTGCTAAGAGCTGCTTTATTATATATGTGAAGCCTGTTAAGCTCACCTGTACTTTCCTCTTTCCAGCTCTTCTCAGCCCCAGACAACTGAAACAGCACTTCCCACTTGCTTTGACATAATTGCCACAATTAATTTTGACAGTAAGCATATAGAGAGGTTCTGCTGTTAATATTCCAAGAGCCTTTTGTTATTGGTAGCCCCAAAGCCGTCAGCAAGAGGGATGTGCAGAAACTAAGTGACACGATGTAGCTGAAGGGTTGACATTGGCCACCAAGAAGATACCAATGAAATGACACATAAGGGTTTGCATGTTAAATAGATTTAGAGGACACCCGAAATATCCCCAGGCAGTGCTTGGGGGTGGTCTGTGTCCTGCTTGTGTGTCCCATCTCCTTTGTGGTGAACTGCTTTCTCCTTCTCCATCTGCTTGCCCTTTGTGTTGTGTCTACACGTGGTAGTGCCCACACCAAAGACTTCTGGTGCTCAGACCTGTGAAGACCCTGCGGCGTGTCAGTTTGGTAGTAGGATGGATTGCATCTTGGTGCGTGTCCTTACGCGGCACAGTGGGACACTGGCTGTTGCTGATGATGTGATATACATAAGAAGGTTAATAATAAAGAATAAAAATGGCATTATTTATCTAGAACTTAGCTGTCAAATCTGTGTTTTTTCTAAATTGCCAAGTGGACAGAGCTGGGATGTTTCTTGGTGGTGTTGCCATGGTTAATGTCCTGAAGTGCTATTTCAGCTGAATTGTGGGGGGTGAGAAATCAACCAGCCAACTCACAAAAACAATGGGACAGGTTTGTTTGCTTGTGGGGGAGCTTAAACATTTGAAGGAAATTTATTTTTCTTAAATCTTCATGAAGTTGATGTCTCTAAATGCATCTGCTTTAAAATAACATATTTTTGCTGCTTTATTGGTACAAGTGGATATACGTTATGGCATCTGCTATTATGAGCTGCTGCATGTCATCAAATATACTGTGGTAATTTAAAAATAGATACGTATCTGAAAACTTTAAATATGTTTTTTTTTTTTAATCTGGAATTTTTTTCCTTTCTGAAACAACATTTTCAAAATGCATTAGCTTTTATATTTCTGCTTCTTTGAAAATAAGTCTTTGTTCCATGCTGAAATTAAAACAGATGTTGAAAATCCAGTAAATTCAAATGCACAGTAAATTCCATGTTTTGGTCAAGTTGGTAGCTACCCCTCACAGCCTACCAACTTTTCAGTCTTCCTAAGGGGAGTTTTCTCACTAAACTTTTACTCATGGGGTGACCGGGGCATGAAAAAGGGGATTGAGTTGTCCAGTTTGGTTTTAGAGAAGCTCTCCATCGCGGGGTTTGCTGCCGGTCGGGCCTGATGCCAAGGAGAGCCCCCAAGCCAGCTGGTCACCAGCAGCTGCTGCAGACTGCCCAGCTCCCCCGTGAGCTGCATCTTCCAAGCCAAGACAAAGCCTGGAGATAAAGGGCAGATTTAGGGAGCGCTTAAACGCTTGATCTTTTGGGAAGCTACTTCAAACACTATTTTATAGTGCCAAAATCATCTAGATTGTTTCACTCCTTTCTAAAATACTTATTTCTCCAGCAGGGAAGACTCCTTCAGATAGGGCAAAATGACCCGTTGGGCTGACGCTGGTTTTATCTGTGTGGGTCTAATGATTGATGCAAACTTTACGTGTGCAGCACAGTCCCGTGCTTTCTGCTGCACTTTATCTTCTGTGGCTTCAAGGCTGCCTGTCTCCGTAGGTCTGTTGCAGGCTGGATTTATTGTCAGACCAGCAGCACTTTATATAACCCCCGAAGCACTTGGGAATACATACCTCAGTGTTGCTGAATGTTCAAAATGTTCACTCTTAAATGAGGTCTCCAGTAAATGTGGCATTACTCCAGATGCTTTGCTCAGATGTTGGTCATGGATTTTCCATTGGCAAGGCTGGAGAAGCTCCCAAAGACTTGCATCACTCTCCTGTAGCAGCACCTGCCTTCACGCACAGGGCTCTGAGATACCTTGTCTGGGTCCTAGAAAAGGGGATTTTTTTTTGTTAAAAGTTTTTCTTCAGAAAATGCATATTCATTGTGGCTTGAGCTCTTTTTGCAAGAATGTCATGGTTTTAAGGAACCCAGTTTGGCCAGGGTGAATTTTCTGCTCAAAATGAAAGTCTGGGGGAAAAAAACCCACCAACAACCACATCTGCTTCAGTGAAGGTTTGGGAGCCCACTGCCACAGAGTCCCTTGGCCAGCCAGCTCTTAAAAGAGGTTTAATACTTCCCTGTGTTAAAAGTTTTGAAAAGTAACTGGGACGTGACGAGTTTTGGTCCATAGTTGGGTGTATTTTCCTCCTCGAGACTTTATGCAAAGCCAGTCCAAGCGCAAAGGCACAGCCACCCCCACAGCCAGCACAGGGGATGTCTCAGACAGGCCCGTGTGTCCTCTGTTCCTGGGCAGGTGTGGGACCAGGTCTCAGTATCTGCAGAAATACTTGTGGCAGAAATCTTTAAAATTACTTCTTTCTCTTTATTGAAAGATTTCCAGGCTTTGTGCCAGCATTTCTTCCTGTCGCTTTTGAAAATAAATAAATTGTTTACTTGCTTTTGTACTCCTGTTTCTCTGAATCCACTTAAATGCCCCTGATGAACTGCCTTTTGCCCATAAGAATTTGAAGAAACCTCAATGTTTTAGACAATGACCATTGCACATTTCTTGCCCATCACAGGGAAGTTAAGAGCAAAGCCAGGGGAAGGCATTGCGAGCAGCAGATGAGCAGCAAGGCCGTCTCTTTGCTTCTCAGCTCTCTTTTTTTCTTTTTGCTTAGTGTTCCAGCCTAAATCCTGACAAATTCCTGACTTTTCCTGCGTATTTTTCAAGCCCATTCACTGTAGGCTGTTTTGCAAACCACAGCTCTGCTGGGGAAAAAGGGCATTCCCTTTCAGTAGGGAGTTTTCTAGATGTGTGTTATTGCTGGGAGCCGGTATTGCTGATGTCTGTTGTTAAACTAACTGCAGTGCGTGACCATCATGTATCGCTCAGTGATGCCTAATTTAGGAGATCAGTGATTAATTCCTTCCATTGCTTTTTCTTCTCTCTCTCTCTTACTGCAGGATGTTTTCACACCAGAGTGCAAATTTAAGGAATCTGTCTTTGAAAACTACTACGTTATTTATTCTTCCACGCTGTACCGGCAGCAAGAATCCGGCCGAGCGTGGTTCCTGGGACTCAATAAAGAAGGTCAAATTATGAAGGGAAACCGAGTGAAAAAAACCAAACCCTCATCACATTTTGTACCCAAACCCATTGAAGGTATGGAATCTGCCCGCTCCCTCCGTCATGGGGCATGGGGAGGGGGACTTTGCAACTGCAGATTTGGGGCTTCCTGGATGGGAGTGTTGGGCTGCAAGACCAGAAGGCAAGGGCAAGGTTTGTAACGTTTCAGGAAAGTGCTGGGCTGCGCTGTTAGCATTTCATCTGCTTTTCATCCTCCCATATAATAAACTTTGCACATCATCCCAAAGAGGTTTCTCAGCTTTGGGTTGCTAAAGGATGAATCTAAAAGCCCAGCAACACAAGAAGTTACTGGGAGAGGAAAGCACCCTCAAGCAGCCAGCAGTTCAAAAGGAATCCAGGCCAGCTGTGACCATAATGTGGAGGTCTCTGTGATGATTTTCCCAACTCATTCAGTGGGTTTCCAGTCCCATGTAGAGTCAGTAACGATAGGATTTATCTCGCCTGATTTTAGACTTTGAGACTCTGTTTATAGTAATGGCAGAGAAATAGGTCCTACCAGCACAGCTGTGGATATACTTTATATGTCTACCCTAAAATGACGTAAACCTGTTTTTTTCTCATTTGTAAAGACATCCTAGTTAGTCACTGGGGGTGGAGAAGCCTCCACCATAGGTGTCCAAAGTTAGATGAGATGCTCTCGTGCCATATGTCTTCATCACAGCGTGAGTGAAGGTCACGGAGTTGAAGTATTGCCCTCCTGCTGCTGACTGTACACTGCTGAAGTGTGCCCCAGGCTTGTGCCAGCGCGTTCTGCTTTTTATGAGCTGGCACCCGACACGGGTGAGGTTTAGTGTGCTGAGCCTAGTACTTAACAGGTACTGGCGTGGTTTTGGAAACAAGGAGACCTCTTTTTCTCTCTGGCTTGGAAAAAGCACTACTTTTTGATCCCCAAACTAGGTATGCCTTTCTGACCCTATCTCGGACATGCCAATGGCCACCTCAGGGCCACAGCAGCCTAGGGCTGGCCTTGGCTGCACAGCTCCGTGCCCTCTTTTGCTACTGTTATGTTAGCTGTGGGGTCAGGGCTGGACATGTGGAGAGACCTAGGAATCAACTGGTGCTTTCCTGACAGGTACCACTCACAAGTGGTGGAGGCCGCAACTAAGTCCATGCACTAGTGGCTGTTTTAACAGCTTCCCGGGGCCGACGAGTGTGCGTGAGTGAGTGAAAGGCCTGCTCAGGAAGGCAGGCTGAAATATCTGTTGGACCACTGAAGCAAAGTATGAGGACAGAAATTAGGCTCAGCATTCCCAGAGTATCTGTGGCCTTTGCAGAGGAGAGGGATATGTTGGAAGAGCAGGCCTGGAGCCTCTTGTCCTTGTGCTTGTTTTCAACAGCGTTTCTGCAGCCAGGAGCCCTTTCTTGTTTATCTGAGGCATTAGAGGGATTGGTGCCCTAAGCCCTCATTGAGTTTTGCTAAGGAACGGAGCCTGCTTCAGGCGTGGGGTCAGTCAACAGCTTCTCTTCTGTTTCCTCCTCTCCTGCCTGGGCTGGGAGGAGAGTCTTTTGCAAGTGCTAGCTTTCACAGCCGCGTTTCCAGCTCCTTCTGGTATTTCTGGGCCTGTCTGGGTGTTGGCACTGATCAATGGGTTCCTTTGAATGCAGGCATCTTTCTTAATGTAGTGCTGTGGCATCTGCTGAACGGCTCAATAGTTGTCTTCTGCATGCATTAAACTAGGCCGTTCCTGTGGCTCTCCTCGTGGAAGGCCTTGCTTAATAGAGGTGCCTGACTCACAGCGGAGTTCTCATTGCAGCAAATGCCGCTCTGGCTTTCATTTTGTAAAACCCAGCCCAGCCTGAGAGCTTCCCTTTCCTGCAGTTGCATCCTCCCACGCTTGCTTCAATCACAGCTGTCACATAACCTCATGAGCGAGTGAGCGCTTTGGAAGCTGGCAGCCAAATGAAGGGCTCCTCCACCCTTCCCTCCTCCACGTGCTCTGCAGTCAGCCTCTGTGAGCCCGCTGCATCAAAGAGCTGGCAGTCTCCCAAGCCGAGGCACGTGTCAGCGTCCCAAAGCATTCAGCTGTCTGGGACTGTGACTCCAGACGGAGGACTCTGTTCCTAAGCCCAAGATTCATTGTAGGTAGCAGAGGCTTGTGGGGAGGATTGGAGTAAAACGCGCTCGGCTCCACGTGACTTCTCCGTGCTGCATCCATCAAAGTCTCCGTGAGCAGAGCCTGCAAGCAGAGATGTTACAGAAAAGGGGCAATTCCTTCCCTGTTTTAACAGCTTCTTTCTCTTTTTGTCGTGACCGTAAGGAAGTATTCAAAGCTGTCCCCTGCAATACTTGCATGTCCCTTCTGCTAAATGCTGTGACATGCTCCAGCGTGTGGGCTTTGCTGCTTATCCAGGCCAGTACTTTGCAGCTTCCACCTGCAGTAACGCACCCAGGTTTCCTTTTGCTCCGGTACCACCACCACCACCACCATTTGCCCTGCCCCGTGATGGCTGACACAGTAACGTATGCAAGGAGGAATCTGGTCCCCTGGGAAGCAGAGGTGTTAGGTACGTTGCTAGGAATCACTTCACCCACCCTGTCAATGGCAACTATCTCTGAGATGAAACTTCCCGGTTGTTTGCTGTGTGCAGCAGCTCAGTGAAGAGAGCATTCGCAGGGAAAGGAAACACAAAAAAGCCCAGATTGCTCCTGGAGCTCATTTGACTCCCATTGCTTCGTACCGCTTTCTGAAATCAGAAGTCCTTTCCTCAGAGTTGCAGATGGGTAGTAAACTAATAAATAAATGTGAAATACCCTCCCAGATAACTTCTAAGGACTACATATGTGTACATGTGCGTATATACACAATGGCATCTGTGTATGTATGTGTGTTATCTATGATTTTAACAGCTACAGCTTTATGCTGTGCTAATCCCACAAATTCTTTGACTCCTGTAGATTGTCAGGATGCTGGAGGTGTTCTGTGCGAAAGTCGTAGATACCAACTGGAAAAGTTTTGGGTTTTGGTTGGTAGGAGGGCTTTTTTTGGTTTAGTGTAGGTAGAATTTGTTTGTTTTTGGAAATAGCATTAAGCTTAATCAATATAAAAGCACAAAAAACTTGCTAAGTAATAACAGGGGAAACGTTAAGTTCCTCTCCCATCTGTGCACAGGCAAAGCCAAGGAAAACAGCCTGGCAGGCAGCAGCTAATGTACTGTGTGGTGCCAGTTTTGGTTAAAAACACACATATGCAACACATTTCTTTTGATATTTTTATTTCTGATCACTGATCATTCGAGCTAAATGAGCCCTTAAAGTGCAGGCATATAGATTGAACCAGACAGCACAAGAAATTAGCTCAAGTATAACTGTCACTTGGACACAAAGCAATCTTTTAAAGGAATTTCAGTCTCTTTAAGTGTCTGTAGTGATTAGTGCTGGACAAACACTACTTGTCCATGGTGCCTCTCGTTCTTTTAAATATCCAAACCCATCTCAAACAATGGAGGACTTTTCCAGTCACTTAAATAAGAATTTTATCAGATGCTTATTGTGGATGTGCTCTCTGATTTGTATTTCTTTCTCCTTGAACGTAGAGTTTCCAGATTGCTCTCCCAAAAGAGCTACATTTAATCTCTCACCTGGCCCAAGCCAGAATGCATTTGTGGTGGCAGATCTGGGCACAGAATGCAGGAGACAACTCTGCCTCCATCTGAGTCAGCAGAGCTGCCCCTAACTCCAACCTCATGGTGCTTCAGCCCTTATGACATGAACATGTCTCACATACCAAGGTGTCCTGATAATGTCTAGTCTGATCCATTTACTACCACTCGTGAATATCCATGTGCAAGGAACAGCAGCCAGATCTTTCCCAGTGTGTTTTCCCAGGGATGCAACATCCCAGTTCTGTTAAAGCGGAGTCCTCAGATGTTGCAAAGTACAAGACACTGTTAAGTAGGAAGATGTGGTAGGCCTGGTGAAAATGCTTCAAATGTATCACCTTAATCCACAAAACCTCCTGAAAAGTGTTCTTTTAAAAAAACCAACAAACCCCACATTCTTCATCAGTCTTTATTAACACAGCTCCTCTTTTGGGTCTCTCTTTCAAGTGAGCAGGCTTTGGTATGTTTTCAGTCCCACACTCACTCACTTGTTCATCTATCAAACTCCTAATCATCTTTTTAGATGGTAAATGCAATGTACTTTAACCATGCTTTTGCTTGGCTTTTTGTCATCCTGTGCTGTGTTTCTTACCTGAACAAACTGTGATTCCATCTGGCAGCATCCTGCAGGTTTAGCCGCCGGATAGACAGTGAGCTCAAATGCCTCTGAAACGCATCAGCTGGGAGCAGGCTGAGAACACAGTAATCAGAGGCAGAAAATGAGGGTGCATAATCACTTGCTCCCTCCTGCCCCTAGCTGCTGCTCAGACAATTAATTCTCTCCACCGAAGCATTAGCTAATGCAGCCGCTGCTGCAGATACCGGCACCCCGAGCTGTGGCATCTGTCAAGGGGAAGAGACGGTCT
>NW_010519820.1:59644-80075 GCF_000687285.1 Phaethon lepturus
CCCAGGCGCCGTGTCCCCGCCCCTGCCCCGCCAGCGGCCCTCGGGGCGGCTTGCTATCCTGCAGGGCTGGCGACCTGCCTGCCTGCGAAACGGCAGCTTGGAAAAAGTTTGGTTCCTCCTAACTCATTAGGGTTTGGGGCAGGGAAAGCCAGGAGTGAAGCTGGATGGATAGGATATATCTAAGGTCCTTTAATAAGCTTCTCCCTGTGTTCTAGGGAAAGGAAATGGAGTTTGTTGCATCCCCTCAGACTCCTCGACTTGCAGCGATGCCGAGTGGGAAATGCTAGGATCAGGACACAGAACGATGTGTGCTTCCCAAACTCAGGCGGTCCCTGACGCTCGGGGAAGCCGCACGGGGTGATTTTGGTTTCACCGTGTGGGTGGTGTGCCAGGGCCATGCCTGGGAAGCAGAAATGAAGCTGGGATCCTGTGCCAGCGCATAGGCGGGAGATGGAGCTGTTCCTGGGTGACAGGCAGCCCCCTCCATGCCTTCGCCTTCAGGAAGGATGCTCCCCACCGCCCCCTTCCCCCTTGCTTGTACCCCCAGTCTCCTTCCTGCCGACTTTGCGAGTTGTTTCTTTGTGCAAAATTATTTCCTTGTGCGTGTAAATGGCAGGCGCTGTGGTCAGCAGGGAAGCAGGGAATTGAAAGCCGCAAGAACCAGCTATGGGCACGGCTCCATTCCCGCTCACCCCCTTCCATTTACGCCTGTGGCTCTACAGTGGATCAAGCTAACGGCACTTTCCAATTAAACCATGAATATGGATGTGATGATTAGAATCTAGGACATAGGAGCTGATTATCTGATTGAAGCTCCAAAGCATTAGCTTGGTTTCCAGACATTAAGGCTGTATTTGGTTTGGTGTGTGGGTGGGTGGGAGAAGCAAGGCAAAGCAGGGAGGGGAGTCTTGTTTTAGCCAAATTGCTCATCCCTCCAAAGCTGCCTCATGCTGTGCGCACCAGCAGACCTCTCAAGCGTCTGGGCACGCTGCCTGTCACACTGCTGCTGGTTTACCTTGAGGCAGGTGACGGGGACAGTGTGTCTTCTCATACACACATGCACAGGGACCCCAAACCGGCCTGTCAGTGACTGCTGCTGGTCCTGAACCACACAGATGTACTTTAAAGCTGGGGAAATCTGGGTACTCACAACAGTCCATTTGCAAACACACACCCCCTCCCCGGTCCATGACTAATGTCTCCGTGCGTGAGTCACAAGCTTCCTCAGTACAAGCAGTAACAAACTGCAATCCGAGAGCTTGTGTTGCACAACATGTCACACTGTCCTTAAAACCCCACGCGCGTGTAGCTGTGCGCATACACACCTGTGTGTCGCGGTGCACGTGGGTTTGCCGCTGCCACTGAGCGATGGCCATAGCTCAGCACATGCACACAAGTCTAAATGCTGTGTACACTGATACTGTAGGTGTCTCTAAACACTGAAAATATGCTTGTCCTAGCGTGCTACAGATTTTCTGGCATGGTCTGTTGGCACAGCCTATCTCGTGCAGAGGCTTTGACAACTCTGTCTGAAAAGCACAATGTGAGCAGCCTCCAGCCCTGCCCCATGTCAGTACTCGTATCATGCACGAGACTGGAAGATAAACTTAAAATTCCTGCCCTATTTGCTTGCTAGGTACAGGGTTTCCTTAATTTTTAGCTGCAAATGTTGTTTACTTCTGTAGCCTGATTTATATTCATTACTCTGTGGGCCTTGTTAGCAGTTTAGCATTTGTGCCCAAAGGCCATGGTGAGAGGCAGGGAGCTGAGGAAAGGTAATGTGTCGTGGTGCTGCTGCTGTGAGCTTTGCTCGGGCTCAGCCCTTGTCCTTAAGCATCTGGCCCAGCCCGATGGGGTGTTCAGAATGGATGCGAGTGAGATAGATGAGCTTAGTACGTGCAGCTGCCCAGGGGAAGAGCTCATGGAGGTCCCTCCAGCTCCAGCCTGGGACGAGACAGGTCAGGGTGAAGACAACACTGCACCTGAGGCAGAAGTTAGTGCATGGAATGTCAGGGGCACTGAGGCAATGCCGGCACAAATAACCCAACTCTGCTGGGCAAACATCAGGTCAGAGAATAAGGTCGGTCACGGAAGTGATGTGCATCCTCAGCATCATCAAAAGGTTCTGCAACTCAGGCTAAGAAGTCACAAGGGCATGGGTTCTCCTCGGTTGTTAACCTTTTCATACTGTTCTTTAAGATTTTACTAGGTACTTTGCCACAACAGGCAAATTCACCATCACCAGGTCGTTGAGTGACACTTGTCAAGGTATGAGGGGCAGCTCAGCGGGGATGTGAGAGCCCTTGTCCTTCTGTTGCTGCCATGCTACACACTTCCCTTGCAGCATGCAGACAGCATTGATAGTCTGGGCAGCTCATCCTGGCCCAGACCCATGGGACAAGTCACTCATTTTCTCTTTTTTCTCATTTTCATCAAAAAATAGCTCCGGTAGCAGTAACAGTTTGCAGAGCAGTTTGCAGCCATGCTGGGGGGCCCAGCTAGTGTGTGTGTTTGTTTAAACTGCTTTGAAAGCCTTGCATGAGAAATGCTCCATGGGAAAAGTAATATTTTTTCACTGCTCATATATTCAATGCAGTATCCCTTCTATTAATACACAGTTGACTGCACTTTATCTCTGTCCTGTATTGTTGCACATTGCTATAACTGTTTATCTAGCTAGGAGTAAAATGCAGAGCAATAATGTCATTTACAGCTTGCCTCTAATTGCCAGGATTTATTTGCAAATCGGGAGGTTATAAATATAAGCGCTCACATTGCCGTTTTAGACATGGGGTATTTTTTTCATTTCTTCAGATAATTTTTGAAATTTTGTTTTTCTTGATTACCCGGAACCAAAACCTGATGGGCTCTATCCCCTGTGTTTGAGCTCTGTGCCATTGCTTGTGATGTGGCAGCTTTACAAAACGAAGCAGTACACAATCATTTCTTTCTATCCTAATTTTTGTAAAGAAAGATCCAGGCATGACATTTGCAGCCTGGACCTACCTCAAGTTCTCAACTCCAGTGTGCCTGCCCTTGAGATGCCTCACTATTTCAGTCACATCTACACCCCACCACATTTGCAGTGAGCTCATCAGAGATGGTTCCTTTGGTGTGAGACGCTGAGCTGCTCGGCATGTGCCCCTGCTCTGGCACACCTCACACGGCATGAGGACAGCCATGAGGACTTTGTCCACGTGGTGAGTTGGATAAATGCTTTATGCTGCACAGCACATGGGGATGTGACATGCCTTGGGCAGATGTTGCCTTCTCAGGCTGTCTAGGCTCCAGCACGTACATTTTTATAGGACATGCATTGTTTAGACAGGGTCTGGAGAGAAGGTGCCCTCCATCCACCCTGTTCTCAGGTGCTGCCAGGTGACCACACAGAGCTGAGATGGCTCCTGGCTTGCTGTCACTATACTCAGTCCCATGTGGAATTTCAGCCTCATATACAAAGAAATAATTCATTATGGCCACTAACCTCTGTGACTTCAGAGCTGTTAACGGGTGTCTTTTCTGTTTGCAGTGTGCATGTACAGAGAGCCATCGCTGCATGAAATTGGAGAAAAACAAGGACGCTCAAGAAAAAGTTCAGGGACACCAACCATGAATGGAGGCAAAGTTGTTAACCAAGACTCGACATAGCTGACAAATACCCTCCCTTCTTCCAGCTCCTCCCCTCCCACCCACCTACCCACCCCGCCTGGCGAAACCACACTGAGACGACGACAACTGAGCAAGGCAGGACCTACCGGTAGTGGCTAGGAGTCCGAACTCCAGAATCTTTCTTTGTGTAAGATGAGGAAAATCGAACCCCAGATCCTGCCTGTTGCAACGTTTTAAAAAACAAACACACAAAAAAAAGTGAAGAAAAAAATGTTTTAAATCAGGACTCCATTAACATTTTCAAAAGCAAACTGTTTGCTCTGTGATCAAAGGGGGAAAAAATCTCATCTCTGCATAATAATAATAATAACAACTAATAAATATAATAATAATAAAGATGTTACCTTTAAAAATAAAACAAAGCTTTTGGAAAATTGAACTTAGCATATGATGTGCGAGAAACACATGGAAAACACAGCCTGAGACTGTGCTTTCTGCCTTATACTTTCACCTCACGTTAACACCACAGCTTTTTCCATCCCTGCTTCCCTGAGGATGGATGGGATTTTTCACAAAGCAGGAAAGGTAGGGATGGACTATGACTGTGTCTGTTCTGCTATCAATAAAATATGGCCTGTCCAAATTAGGAGTCTGACAGTTATGGGCAACAAACTAGCTACTCTGTATTCAGCTTTTTCCATCTACATTCAAACACTGTGTAGTTATTTGTTGCTAGTGTCACTGTGTGAGTATGTTTGACCCAAGTCTGGCACTTTGTGCTTTTTTATCATAATTATTTATATTTATAGGCTTGTTTAACTGTATTAGTTGCCAGGGGAATTTTGGTAAATGGGTTTTCAGGTCTTGCAAGATGATCATATTTATTAGGGAAGAGTTAGAAGATAAAGGGAAGGAGGGATGGCTGTTTGCTTTAAAATACGAAATTGAGCAACAGACGCTACTGAAATCCTTGCTTTCAGACACAAATGATGAGGCATGTGCTGGGGGTGGGGGGTGGCAGGGATTTCAACCGGGGCTGAGGGGTGTGGGAGGGAGCAGACCGGGGGTGGGGGGTGGGGGAGGGAGCAGGTGGGGTGTGCAGAGGAGGGGGCAGCCGCAGGGGAAGGTGGGTGGTTGTGCATGTCCAGCTGTGCCACGGTGAGGAGATGCTGCTGTTTCCTTCTGGCAGCCGGACTCCCCATATGTGTTGAGGCTCCACACGTATCTCATTTTACATGTGTTGAAAACCGAGACTACAACCCCCTCTAATCCAAAGTCTTATCCCTGCCAAGCCCTTTATGGGATAAGAACTCCTGAGATGCTGCAGCAAGCTGGGTGTGGGTACATGTCCCACAAGCACCAGGGCTGCAGATGCTGGAGAAGCATTTCAGAGGTAACGAATTGACAGATAAGGAACGGGAAGGAAGAGGGCGATGGGGTCAGGGATGCTCAGTGCTGAGCCCACCTGCGGCAGCGAGGGCATTAGTGGGGATTTGCAAGTCTCTCCCTCTCTGGAGTGTTCTTTCCTTGTAGTTTGGGGGTTAGCAGTGAACCACACACTCCCATGGGTGGTACTGAGGGTGGTACTGAAACGGGGCGATACAGGCAGATGCCCTTTCTCTGCCCACACACATTACCTTCAGTCCCAGGGCCTGCAGGCTGGAGCAGCAAATCGTAGCGGTGGTAAGAGCGGCTGTTGCAAAAACAGGCACTGCCCTGGCTGAGGCGCCCAGCGAGTTTTTTCTGCTCTCCTGTGAGAGGTGAAAAGCAGAATGAATAAGCAAATGCCCAAGTGCCTGGCATGGGGTAGCGGGTCGGAATGGCCCAGTGTACAAGGGGAAACAGCCCAAAGCCTTGCTGTTACAGGCTGGGTGCAGGTGATTGTTTTTTTGTAAATTATGGGCATACATGAAATACCAAGTACCACCTTAATTCTTGAAGCTTCTTTGCTGTCACAGCCAATGCCTCAGCCGGCCAGCGGCCACCCACCCCGCTGTGGGAGACGGGGAGCACCTGGGCTGGCCGTGACGCTCCCTGCGAAGAGGCTGCTGACCTGGGTACCTCCAGCCCTGCGGCACGGTGTGCGGCAGGGCTCGGTGAGCGGCTCCAAACAGGCGCAGAGCAAGGAGGAAAAGCTGAGCGGAGAGAGCCAAATTTCAAGGTTATGGAAGACTCCCAGGATCAGCATGAAGGAAAGAATTTCAAGCATGTCCTTTTGTGTTTTGGAAAGCTGAAACTTGAAATAAAGAGCCTCTTACCATGGCTCTGCCGCATAACGCTGCACCTGCGGGCAGCCCCTCCATGCTATGGGGACACAGAAGAGCACTGGTGCCTGCATGCCAACAGCAAGCACCGACAAGGTTTATCTGGGGCTGCCAGTTGTATCAGAGTGCCTTACTCATGCCCTCCTCAGAGCCCCCAGTCCCGCAACACTGGGGCAAGGTGACTAATATATATTCAGCTTGGGAATGCACACACACAGCCCCATCATCTGATACAATCTATTGCCTACATTTCAGCTCCCTCAAATTAGAGAACACCCCAAATTAAGGGATGTGGGCTGCTTACTCACTGGAAAGATGTACATTCAAAGAAATTGAGCCTCAAGACCAACATACTGAGCTATCAGGTCCCTGAACTAACCAAGCCACCAAACACCCAGGCCACAATTTAGGCACTGAGCCACGGCCTTTATCAGCTGCTGTCCTGGAGGGAAAGCCCAGCCCCTACTCCGGAAGAGACCATCCACAGCACCCGTTGGTACCACAAGCCTCTTCTGGCCCTAGCCATGGGCAACTTGCCAAGGTCACTGATGGCATCTAGAGCAGATCCAGCATGAGAGAACAAAAATTGCTTTGTCCCTGTGTGCAATTTGCCTAAGGTCCCAGACAGCCGTGAGCAACAGGAGATGCAGTGCTGCATGTGCTGATTTCTCCGTTCTGTGTCTCACTTACCACTTCCCACACTGGGCTTTTGCTTTGATAATTTTTCTTTGGCCAAACCATTGCAAGAGTCCCTGGAAATGCCACAGTCAGGCCTAAATATCAAAATAATCCGCTCCTTTGGTCCACTGTGTTTGAGCTAATTAATCCTGCTCATACCCAGGGTCTGTGCTACCTCGGAGCACATCTTCTGCCAAGTGTTGTAACTAAATGTTGTCTTTCCTCACTGCCACCTTAGCCCTGGCAAACCGTGGGCCACATACAGTGGCATAAACCAGGCTAAAACCTTCCCACATACCTTAGGAAATAATACTGTGCTCTGCTTGACCACTAAGGAAACTCTAAAAATCAGTTTGTGGTGTAATGCAGGGACTCCTAACAACAGGACAGCCCCAAAAACAGTGAGGCCACAGAGCTCAGCTCCACAGTGTGCAGCTGCACCAGCTCCTGACTGGGAGCTGCTCAGCTCCTGGTGCCTCAATGCCCTCCAGGTACCCCAGGTTTCTGAGGGAAACCTGCGGCTTGCAGGTACCACATAGAACTTCATGCATTTTTGACTCATGTGCCTTGCAAGCTTAGTCCCCAGGACAATTCTCAAGAAGGTGGTGTGGGTTTTGTTGATTATCTGCCACTTCTCAATCTGCAGGAAAAGGGGAATTCACAGAGATCTTTTGTGCTTTGAGGTTCCTACAGTCTCTTCATTGCTTCTTGCTGTTACTACTCAGTGTCAAAGTCCTGAGTGATGTTTCTTCCTTTAACCACACATGCCACAACCATTTAGGGAGCTTTGTGACTCAATTTACCGTTACAGCGACTACAACCTTTTCTAGCCTACATGTGATACTAGCAGGACAAATTCTCTTCCTAGCTATGTTCGCATGGCATTGTGCAAACATCTAGCATAGAAAATGGCCAAGAAAAGTAAACAACAAAATAGAAGGATGTTTTCAGTTCATCTAGCCCATGGTAACTGTTAACTCTGCTAAGTCTCCTGTAAACCTTTACCCTCTAAAATAACAGATGCTGCTATGGAAGAACTTGGATGTTAGAAGTCCAACAGCAGAAAACACTTCACAGCACAGAAATACAGGTACATTTAAAGTATTCATTTTGTTTCACCCTAGTTTGGCTTTTAATTGGGATGTTGGCACTGTTCTAGCAGGACAATTGCAACACAGCTCCTCTGACCTATGTATCAAGGGCAAAACCTGGTGACATGGCTCCAATTTGGACCATCAGGAATTCACTAGGAAAAAAATGCAGAAAAAGATACCACCACAACAAGCATGCTGTACTGCGCCAGCAAGTTATGCCACAAGTGTCAGCACTGGCATGTGTCAATGTGCTATAAAGCAAAGTTGACACTCAACAAAGCAATTTATGAAAGTTGTGTGTCAACAACATTTTTTTGTTTGCACTCAGATAGGGTCTGGCTGATGGAGCCCCACGCAATACTTCAAGCTGTCACGGGGCCTCACTTTAAACCTTTACATCTTAAACTGCACTGATGGTGCACCGTGAGTGTTACCACCCCAGAAAGACACCATTTCCACACTCACCGAGCAAAGCTGGAGCAAGTGGTGGTGTAAGCTCCCCAGGCTGAGTAGAGATAGAAGGAAATGAAGTGTGCCATCCTCCTGGTTTCATACCAGCAAAGCATGAACAAACTGTCTTTTTGACGACTACAGTTCCTAAAAAAAGAAGGTTCAGAATTATCATTAGTTACAGCAAACAAAACCAACCTTTGCTAATGTGCATACACTAAAATAATACACTACTTTTAACATGAGGGGATGCTGAGCCCAAAACATGTCCAACATTAGGCTTCTGTTAACTGTGGCATAGCTTAGCCCTGGTCCTAGATGGCAGGGCTCAGTTTGTATGCCACTTTGCATCAAGGGAAAAAAAAAAAAAAAAAGACAAGAAAAGACACAAGTGAGTGTCTTCAGGGCCAGATTCCCAAAACTGTAACAAAATCTGTAGTTGCTGCTATAGGATGACCCACTGCAAGCACCTGTAAGTAAAATAAAAAGACATACCATGGCAATTCCTCAGTGAAGCAGGGCAGTTTCCATGGCATTCATGTCTTCCTTCTCCCACCTCCAATGCTTCAGCCTTCAGGGTGATTGAAGGTTGTTTCCATGGAGTAAAAGACATCAAGGCTTACATCCTCCTCACCAGCATGGAGTAAACCTTGACTGCTCTGCTTCATCTGCTGAGCAACAATCATGGCATCAACCAATTTCCCCATGTTCTTCTTAGACATCTTGATTAAGGACCAAAAAAAAAATCCCATAGCCAGGCTGATACATATTTAGCACCACATTTAAACATATTAGCATCTCAAAACTGCTCAAACCCTTGTGGCCACAAGGTTAAAGCTAAGTAACTACCATTTCAGGACATACATAGCATTTCTTGGACTTCAGGCACCTTCTCTTTGGCAAAGGAGGTCTACGTCAGCATGGCTTCAGGGCTCATTTCACCAGTGCAATTACTACGAGTCATTGTGATGGGGCAAGGAACTTGCACAGGCTCCAGAGTATTCCCACCTGAGACAACTAGAGGATCAGTGCAGAAAGATTCAACCTTTATGACCTTCTGGAAAGGATAGAATCTCTGGTCAAACAGCTGCTTGAAAAGCAGAGAGAAGGTGTGGGTGGTTGTTTCAGTCAAACCACACTCTGGTGCAGGCATAGGGATAATTCATCTTTGGGAAATGCCATTGATGTTTATTGAGCAATACAAATGGATCTGGGCTCTCAAAAAAAAAAAAAAGCAGCACTACCAATTATTAAAAAAAAAAAAGTGTCTGGGTACGAGATCTGAGAAGCAGAGGATAACCCTCCCAAGAGTCTATTAAGAATGGGTTATATATTGTTCCATTTTTCCATGCTCATTACAATCACTGCCCCAATAATAGCTGCATGCTGTGCCTTTTTCTATTCTAGTACAATTTTCCCCATGGGAACTAAATATCTCAGTTTAAATACTGAGCAGAGCTGGTAGAAGGCGGCAGTATGCTTCTGCTGTGCTAACCTTGTGTGTAATCTTCATCTTAGGTAGCTGGTTACTACCCTTCTTTCTCATTGCTTGACACAAAAAAAAAGGGCAGCACAGGGGAAGAGGAAAATATTGGTCAGATGCTCAAACTAAATGACATTGTCAAGGTCAAAATATGTCAGACTTAATGTCTTTCAGAAATTAAGAATTTGGTGAATTTTAATTCCTTGAGCTCTGAGAAAAATTGCAGGGAGAAAAGCGATTGGTGGCTCCATCTTAGCGCCAGTCCCTAAACCAGTACCCTGGTGGCATTTCAGTCTCTGTATCTAGCTCCTGGCTTGGCTCCTGCGTGCGTTGGTGCTTTCCTTTCTCAAGGGTCAGAGTTTCCCTGGGAGCTCATCTTTGCCGAGTCCTCAGGGCATGCCAGTCCAAACAAGGCAGAGCTGTTTCTGCTTGGGCAGCAGTAGGATCCCAAGGCAAGTACCCTGCACAGACTTTCAGCTGATAGCCCAACCCAGAGGGGCTCCTCACAGAGCCCTCCCCACAGCACCACACACCTCCTCCAGACATGCCAGGAAAGAGAAGAAAAGAAGCCTCAACATCCTGGGCAATTCTACTTCCAGGGACCCTGATTTGTGCAGACCCCATAGTGAGAACCCCAAAATGAGACACGGAGATGTCAGCCCTCCCGTTACGCTGTTCCTAGTCTGTGCTCAAAGTCTCCACCCGCCAGCAACCAGCCCTGCCGCAGAGGTGTTATGAGGATTACAACTTTCTGGCTTACGAAGTGGTCTGATCATATGATAATGGGACCCTGCAAAGGCAAAGAGCTTACTTTTCAACTGCCTCGGAGGGGTCGCTTACAGGCTCTGACTCTGACACTGCCTCTTATTAATTTTATTTTCCCACTTACTGCACAAGCTGGCAAGTGAAATAGTTCCAGTCAATTCACCGTTAAACAAAGAGGCAAGCCAGTGCATAGAGCACAAACTTTGCTTGACATTAACTCAGTTTGAAGATCAAAAAGAGGCGTGTTAAGCTTTGCATTATCTCCATTTTTAATTTCCACTGTTTTCTATGCTTCCTGCTATCAGACAGAACGGAAAGCAGAACTAATAGGGAGCAACACACTGGGAAAACATCGACTTCTGGTGTGGAAGCAGTAAACGTTATCTCACAAACAGATGGATAGTCTGGTGATTCCCAGCTCAGTCATACATCTACAAAAGTTCCTCTGGGCTTCAGACAGGTAGTTTTCACGTGAGTATGTAATGAACTCTCACAAGGTCACATTTAGGGTACTGCAAGGCTTGCCCTTCACCAGCAAGTTCAAGTGATTCTCCTAGCATGGTCAGTGGGGTGCAATGTAGGACCTAAATCTGAATACAAACTGTGCAGTCGGTGTGTGTAACCAGAGCTTCCCAGGGAAAGCTCCCCATGGGGACTGAGAGACCTAAATTTGCCATGGAAGAAGGTCTAGTTCAAATTTGCCATCTTCGGATTCCCTTTCCATATTTTTTCCCTATACAACCAGCCCAAATTCTAAATTCTATACTCACCTCTCTTTTCTTGATCTCCAAATACAAACACTGGACTATCTCATAATTTTATTCCATCTGTAGGACTGAATAGGGCTTTTATAACGTGGTAGCATTTAAAACAAGAAAAAAGTTAAGTATTGGATGTAATTGATTGCCAAGGAGCATGATAACTTAGCTCTAGACATGCCCAAACCTTGGAATCCATACCCATGTAGAAATTTAGCTTCGACTGTTGCAGCCTAAGTCCATCTATTATTAATTCAGTAAAACCATTTTTCTGTTCAGAAATACGTTCCTTGGGAGAAGCTTCTGCAAACACATCAGCAGGTAGCGGCTTCAGAGAGAGACTGAATGGACGCACTCCCAAGAGTCAAAGCTGGGGGTACTTTAAATAGAAAGACAAGCTCATCATGAAGTGAAATCTTTCCAAAGGCAGCATGAGCTGGTTCCAGATGAAGGCTTTACATTTTCTTTGTAAAACAGTTATCTGCTCCTAAAGATCTGCAGGAATAAATTTTAAGTCACGGCAGCTTTTACTAAAACGAGTGGCAAAAAAGCAAACAAAAATGCCCCATCAGCTCCATACTGCCACCCACCCAGATTATGCTTTGTTTTGGAAACTCAAGGAGTTGAGAATGAAACTCACCCTCAGGGCAACTCCAATGAAATCAATGTGCAACCCTGGGAATTAATCTGGCCCAAGCCTCATTTTCTCTTTAACTGCAGGAGCCAAGGTCATTTTCCCATCTGGATTTTGCAGATGCTTCTACACATACTGATGAGTTATACCTTTTATCAAACCTTGACCATCATTTTCAGGGCTAGAAAATGATTGCACAATGTCAGAGTATCACAGGAAATAACATAAAAACTCTTGGTGTTAAAAGCCAGACCTCATATTTGCTATGTGCCGCTTTTCCTGTGTCCCCCAAAGCCATATATAGTATCTTTCCACAGCGCAGTACAGGACTTTGTCTCCAAAATCTCTCCCTTAATGCCAGATGACACCACTCATCCTCTGTCTTAACTTAAAGGAAGCTCCTCTTTTGCACATCTGTAAGATTTTATCTAACAGTATGACCAGCGTTTTTCTGATGGTTGAAGGACTGAGAAAGACAAACTGTAAGCACAACTCTTTCTTTTGAGGGACAGTGTACCTGTCTGTCTATGTATCAATGCCTATAGCCTTATTCCCCTCTTATCTCCTCAGTAATATCCCTTGTACCAGGACATGTGATGTCTGGATGGATCTGACCCTGCAGGAACCTCTGATCATAGAATCATAAAATCATTAAGGTTGGAAAAGACCTTTAAGATCATCGAGTCCAACTGTCAACCCACCACCACTATTCCCACTAAACCATGTCCCAAAGTGCCACATCTATACATTTTTTGAACATTTCCAGTGATAGTGACTCCACCACCTCCCTGGGCAGCCTGTTCCAATGTTTGACCGACTACTCTTTCAGTTAAAGTTATGAGAGGATAACAGCAGATGGCCCAAAAATGAGGCAAGGATTGGCTGCAGACACACAGAATCACTAAGGTTGGAAAGGACCTTCAAGATCATCAAGTCCAACCATGTCCCCAAAACCATGTCCTGAAGCGCCACATCCCCACATATTTTGAACGCTTCCAGAGATGGAGTCTCCCCCCCCTCCCTGGGCAGCCTGTTCCAATGCTTGACCACCCTCTCGGTGAAGAAATTTTTCCTAATATCCAATCTAAACCTCCCCTGGCGCAACTTGAGGCCATTTCCTCTTGTCCTAGCACTAGTTAGTTGGGAGAAGAGACCAACACCCACCTCACCACAACCCCCTTTCAGGTAGTTGTAGAGAGCAATAAGGTCTCCCCTCAGCCTCTTCTCCAGAGTAAACAATCCCAGTTCCCTCAGCTGCTCCTCATAAGACTTGTGCTCCAGACCCCTCACCAGCTTCATTGCCCTTCTCTGGACACGCTCCATCACCTCAGCATCCTTCTTGTAGTGAGGGTCCCAAAACTGAACACAGTATTCAAGGTGCAGCCTCACCAGTGCTGAGTACACGGACACGATCACTTCCCTAATAAGATGATCCTTAGTAAGATGGTCCGTGCCAGGCATGCTGACAAAAGCTCCATCTGATACATCCAGCAGTACCTAACCCCATTGGGGTGAAGAAGACGGGCCATTCAAACACAGCAGTGATTGTAAGTCAATATATTGGAGAGAAAGGGTCTGCAAAAACAATTCCTGCCTGGAAGCAGACTGCACAAGGCTATCTTGTGCAGCTCCTTTTACCATAGGCTTATACGAGCATGTTACCTCCTCAAGTCTGTAGACTGGGGTGCTAAAACACACTGATGCCAACTCCAAAGTAATAACACTGGGAAATTTGTGGTTTGTGATATTTTAATATCCTGAGCAGAGGATTATTTGCTGTTTAGTGTGCTTTAAAATGGTCTCCTCCTGCACAATTGATAGCTTTATGCTCCTGGACAGAATAACAAACAGTTGTACTGTTAAAATAAAAGAGATCCTTCAAATCATCTCAGGGCAGCATCTTGGCAGTCTTGGAGCCAAGATGCTTGTGGAAAAGGTGAGTGGTTGTGGGGCAGATTTGCCAGCTGGTGCAGGCACTTGCAGCTGCTTAGAGTTCGTGTAAAAAAGATCTAATCTCAGATTTTTAAGGGCAGAAAGGACAGATGTAAATCATAGAGTTTTACCTCTTCTATAACAGAGACTAGTGACTTAAGAATTCATAGGTGAGCTTGACCAGAGGTACCCAGCTGGGCAATGGGAATGCTGCTCTAGTTTGCTGGAATTTCACATGCCAATGTTGTATTTCCATGATGCAGCAGAGAGTTCATCCAGAGGCTGGAGACAAGGTAATCAGATTCTATAGGTTTACTTCCTGATTGTTTATTCAATACGGATCACATCAAAACCCCACTGGAGGCAGTGAGAGACTCTTGTTGACTCTTCAGGTCTGAATTGGACCTGAAGCGTTCAGAGTTTTAATTTGCACTACTGGACTTTTGTGCTGATGCTTCCAAAGATCTGTATCAAATTATGAGCTCCCTTTAGGAGTAATGTGTTCATCACACATCTATTCTTGCCTGAGGGTAACCTCTTATAACCTTTTCCTAATAGCTGTCCTGCCTGGACTGAGAGTTCCTCAGAAGAGCTATGAACCAGGATCACCTACTAACCTCCTTCCATGCAAAAATAGTTTCTTGGCCCGGGTGAAGGTAAGCACTGCTGGCAAGGATGGCAGAAAAGATGGAGCTGCAGCTCAAGACAGTTGGGAGCAGTTGAGGCAGAGCTGTAGAAAGGTCTCCAAATAGTTTTGTGTAAAGTTTCAGCTAATGTTGCCTAGTCTCTCTCTTCTGTTTCCCGTTCAGGACAGGACACTACAGGCATTCCTTCCTCCCTTTCTCCTGCACCCCCATTCTCCTCTGGCAATACCTGAACGCCGTCTTTTGCTAAAGCTCTTGAGGTCTCTGCAGTGCACAGCGGAGAAGAGAAACAGCTCATATTGGTGATTTGTGGGGTAAAATCTTTCTGTGTCTAGCTCCACAAAGGCCAAATAAAGATGTGAGCTCTGTAGCTGGCAACCCTTGCTACGCTGGACTTGTCAGATGTGGAGCCAGAACTGGTTATATTGTCTGTTAGCCATTATTATAAAGATCTTTTTCCTGGTCTATAGAAGGCTGAAAATCTAGGCAATATTTTCTGGTATAACAGTATTCTTCCAATGAGAAGAAATACAATCTCTGATCTGTATTCCTCTGACTTGAAATCATTTTAAATTTGCTGTTTGTTCTGTTAATTTAGAATCTGGGCAGGCATGGAAAGAATTTATTTTGGTTTGTGAAGAGCCAAGCTTGAATTTGTTAGGCACATATATACTTTCTTGCTTTGGGATGCAATACAACTCCCTGCTAGAATAAGATTTATTAAGTGACAGGAGTTCCATAATGAGGGACCTGTTCTTCACCTTCCCTGGGCTATGGAGCAGACCCAGTGGTAGCTGGGTTGGTATGGCTTGCCTTCCAGGAACAGCTCCACACACCCTTTGTGGAAGGTGTGAGGGTGGGATTTGGCCTTACAGCTCACCCACAGCACCTCAGGGCACCATGATGAGGTGACAGGCTGTGACTAAAAGCACATGGCCATGATCCCCGGACTGCCACAGCACATGGAGCACCATGGTATCGCGTGCCCTAAATGCATTGTCCAGGTGCAATGGCCCAGGAGTGGAGACTGCTTTGTCCTCTCCCTCCCTGGTATTTGCACAGCATGTGGGCCCCATCAGCTGCTGAGATGTCACATTTTCCACTCACCTTTCCTCAAACCGAAGCACCAGTCAGTGTCCAGTCAGGGGCTTCTTGCTGCATGCTCTTTCCCACAGGGTCAAGGCCTGCGATGAAGCCAGAGGGTCTTTGCAACATTTCTTCCACCTTCCTCATTAACCTGCCTGAGGAAGGTAGATTGAACATCAGATCTGTTGCACCTCACCTTGTCTCATCTACCCAAGTTATTTTCTAACAGTCACTTAATGTACTAAACCTTTTTCAGATGGCCAAAGTGACGTTCACGGCCATCCCTACATGATGTAACCCAGACAGTGGACTGATGTTCACACAGGAGCCCAGTCTGACATGGATCTTCTCACTGAACTCCTCAAATGGGGACCACTCGCCTTCAAACCCCAGTGTGAGCCCTCTTCCCCGCTGCAATGGAGAAGTCCTTGTGCTTCTTACAGCCTCATTAGAAACTTAATCTCTCTACTGGAAACATGGAAACTCATTCAAAAAACCTACTCATGCAGCTGCAGATAAAATGGGGTTTTGACATCTCTAACAATGCTGCTATCCCAGTAAATAAATTATCAGTATTCACTTATAATTATTTTTGTTATACTTGTGCCTGCGTCACAGCGAATTTCCCAAGACAGAGTTCTGATGTCTGTTAACTTTATTTTCCCTAATGTCTAGGCAAAATCCACTTTTTTTTTGAAAAATGCTCCTTATTATATGAAGCAGAAAAGTAATTGGTATTGAACAAAAGCTGGATAATATTGTCTTTTGTGATATGCTGAGCAGTAACTTGGACTACAGCAACGTTACATGAAGCAAGGATTTTTTTAAATAGCTTTCATTCTGGTTTGCCACTAAACCTCAGTAATAGTACATTAAATACATGTATTTCAGTACCCCAGCACAGACATTTTGTTCTGTAGCTCAGAATGTTTCATCTTACCACTCTGAAGATTCTTGCCAGTTGGCAGCTTTGCACGCGTGCTAAATTGCTAAATTTTTAGCATTTACCCACTTATCTAGTTTGACACAGCATGCTTGCACGAGGCAGAGGGATTTGGGCCTGGGAATATGGGCACTGCACTTTCAGGGTTGTAGATACTTCGGTTGGCACTCTGTAGTCAGACAGCATGGCAATGGGCCCCTTGCAATTAAACTGATAAACAGCAAAATATGTTAGAAGCTGTATGTGTTGAAACCATAGCCACCTAAGAGCAGAATGATTTGCAAGAGAGACTGCACTCTCAGGAAGAGTCATAAGCAAAACCTGCCTGATTTACTGCAGACAGCTGATCCCCTTTGAAACCAAAGAGCGAATTCATGCCATATCTTTGCACTAGCCACCCATGGCTTTGAAGGTGGGTTTGGTCCAAAAGCAGCAAAGAGTTTGTCTCTGTGTCTTGGATTTAGCTAAACTGGTGTGGCAATTAGCTACTGCCAAACTAGGGCTGGGGCTGTCCCTCATGCTCATGCCACCTCTCATCTGACCCCAGCTCAGAGCTAGTCCAAAGCACTGAAGATAGAGAAAATGGTTTGCCAGTTTGGCCCCTGAATGGACTCACCCCAGGGGCAGCCAAGAGCCAGCGCTGGCACAAGGGACGGGGTGGGAGCATGTGGCCAACAGTGAGGACGACAGCTGGCAGCAGGTCTGCTGCTGTGGGGAGCAGATAGCCCTTCCATCATCCTATCCATCGTGTCAAGCCATGTCCTCAGTGCCTGCCGTGCTCACTGCAGACCGAACAGTCAGATCAAAAGACTCTGGAAGATTTCTAGCCACCGTCAGATTAATGAGAGACTTGCAGTCCTATGTTGGCTTTTGCTCTGAACCAGACACTTTCCTTTCTCTGTTGACCGGTGTCAGAAATGAAAATTAACCACCACCCCTGAGCACAAGCACATTAAAGCTATGCAGCTACTATGAGTACACAGAGACAGGGTAATCTCACCACAGATGGCTGCTCTGAGTATTTCTAGCACTGTTGCTAACGAACTGTACCAGAGACAGCCGGGACGATGGCAGACCCCTAGACCCCCCCGCCATGTGTCCACAGGTGATGTGCAGAGAGAAATGTGTGACGGCATCCTGCTGACAGCCTGCCTGGTCTTCATGACAGCAAACAAACTGTCTAAACTTCGTAGCAGCTTTGTGCCAAGCTGCCAGCTGCGCTCAGCTCTGCTCTGGGTGCACCAGGGACCCTGTTCCAACCATGCCTGTCTTGCCAGGTTGGCATAAGAGCAGGGAGCAAGTCTGGTTCAGAGAGTGGCCCTGAATACCCAACGTGAGCAGTACAGACTCAGCTGTCTTCCTGGGGAGGAAAACTGGCTTTTAGAGCCCCTTGCAAAAATAAATAAATACGTCTCTGTATTCAAAAGTGAGAGGCTCATGCCCAAAATTTCACATTTTGCAGTATTTCAAGAGGTCTGGACAGAAACTCCAGTCCAGTTGGCACAAGTCCCATGGGTTTCAGGACAGCTAGGATTTCATTCTCTAACTTACACCGCTGAAAGCAGTGACTTACAAAAGGTGAACAGCTTCTAAGAAATGGGCTGGAGCCAGGCCTGGCCCTCCTTATCACTGTGTCCCAAGGCTTTTAGTGCTAGTGGCAGGTGACTAGCTAGTAGTGAAAAGCATCCACAGTAGCAGCAGAGTCCCAAGGGCAACTTGAGGCAAAAGCTCCAACCCAACTCCTAGGATAGCCCTGTCTGGGGTGCACAATAACACTGCATTACGACTACCCATAAGAAGTTTTATAGGGAAGAAGTTGAACTACACCTCTTCTGCGGAGCTCTTCAACCTTGTGATAATCCAGGACAGTGAGTTTCAAAGGATTGGTTATCCTCCATGCAAAATAGTCTTGCTATTTCTCTCCATGGTAAATAACAGCATATTAATGACGTCAAATGAAATAGCAGTTCTTTCACTGTTTCAAGCACCTGAGCTGTACATGGGAAAAAAACATTGCTAACAAATCTGTTGTTCTGAACCTGCCCAACCTGCAAGGGTTTGAATACTGGAATGAATGCCACTTAGCTCTGGGGGTCTGCTTCCACCAGCAGCGCCCGGTCTGCCTGCCCTCACCCTCCGCTCCCCACCCTCCGCTGGGGGAGTGACTGGGTCTAGTGCCTTCTGCGTTGGCTCCAGACCAAGACAAGCTGGCCTCTGTTCCCAGACCTCCCTCTGCTTCCCGATGCTGTGCAGCTCAGATCCCTTCTGAGCCTCAGTCTCCCCATCGGTAACAAAAGAGTGAGCCATTGGTTTCTGTTTGAAAGCTCCAGGTAAGCTATGCAACAGGAGAGAGAGAGGGAAGGGTTGGGACTATCCAAACCGCTGCTCTATATGCGATGGACTGAGCTCAAGAGACCATGAGAATTGTGCTCCAGCTACCTCCAGCTCTGGTTTTGGAAGCAAACTCCCTCATTGCTGAAGATGTGCAAATATAAGTCTCCTTCTGCCTGCACTCCTGCCTGTTTTTCTATGGCACCTGTGAAAATTACAATTCTGTCATTTGAAAACAAAAGTGCTTAGCTGGCAAGAAAGGCTCCATAAAGAAGGCAATGGAAGCTGTCACAGCCGTACTGTCTGAACACCATCTGTCTCCCAAGTTTACTCTGAAAGAAAGCAAATCCCATCCAGTTCTCTTGCTATATATCAGTAAAATGCTTAGCAGTAGCACTTGGAGAAGGAATCAACACATTTCAATTAGACAATGGCATCATAATACACAAGCTCAGTAAATAAAAACCTGGAGGTTAACATTTGTAGAGATTAAGCAGTCTGTTAAGTAAAGTTTACTGCGGCATGTTAGGGTTTCTGTAATACATAGTTATATACATGTAGCATCCAAAACAGGCTCCTTAGCTTACTTTTCAGGTTGTTATTTTTGCTTTAAGCATATGTGACTGCCTCTCAAGAGTTACCTGGGGTTCAGAGACTAGTTTGGAGCTGTAGACACCTGCAGAAACAGGTGTGTTGCTTTGGGTAGAGAAAGATGGCAGAGTGATGGAGAGGGAAAGCAGAGTCACAGAATGATTTGGGTTGGAAGGGACCTTTAAATTTCAAACAGGCAAATCTTACCTTTGCTTAAAGGCCCAGTCACAAATGCTGGGAACAGAAGGTAACTGCTGCAAGTGGGCTAGTTACCATTCACAAAAATGTAATTGCTGGGTTAGATGGAACTGAATGCTGGGATAACACCTTGCTGAGAGCCCTGAAGTGTAGGCATCAACACTAATTTCCAAGACTCTGCAACCACTATGGTAATGAGGTTATAATTTACTGCTTTCCCCTCTGTAAATCTCAAAATAGCCTCACAGATGTTTGGTCCTGGAAGGACGGAGCGAGAACTGTACCCACTGCGAGCCTAAGCTAAGAGGCGGATCCACCGTTTCGTGAATGGTTTCGCAGACAGCCTTTGCATCAAAGCGGAGCAAACCTTGGGCAGGCTTCAACAGCTTCCAAACTCAGGCGAATGTTCTTGATTAAGATAAAGCAGTACAAATGCTTAAGAAAGGCTGCTGCTGCGGGGTGCTGCTGGGGCGGCGGGTCCCTGCGCGCACAGGCAGGCCTCACAGCGCCTGTCAGAGGAGAAGTGTCTTCTGCCTGCTTCAAGAGGTGGCTGCTCAGAGCTGCTGTCACCGCGACCCTCCGTGGACTTTGTGAACGAGACTGGGGACAGAACTTGTTCAAAGCACCCGGTGAATCTTCAGTGTGAAAGTCACCGGCACATTCGCACCGCGGTGGACTGGGCCTCACAAACAGCCAGAAACACCGGTCCCATCTCATACGCGGGGAAGCGGCTCTCAGACAAGCACGACCCGTGACGGCGTACCTTCCGCCGCACTCCGCCAACGCGCAGGCCAGACCCGCCCGGTGCGGGCGCTCCCAAGAGCTGCTGAAGCCTGCTGGCGCCGGAAGGCCCCGTCCTACAGCCCTCCCGCGCCCTGCTGCCGCTTCGCCGTCCTGCTCGCCTTCTGGCCCTGCCTCAGCGTCAGCTCCGGCCCACCGCCAGCCCGGAGACTGGCAACTCGCTTATCGCG
>NW_010519820.1:80180-92981 GCF_000687285.1 Phaethon lepturus
GGAGCTGGAGCTCCGACATGAACTGTGCTTGAGCTGACGTCATACTCGAGGGAGTTTGGGGCGGGGGGAGGAAAAAGAAATAAAGCTGTGGATTTTACACAGCTGGGTTGTTTATTATCGTTAGAAAACTTCAGAGAAGTATTGATAGGATGGGATGAAGCTGTGATTCTGGGGGTGTACCAGTCTTGATGTCTTTTTGAAATGCAGCCTTCTTAGACAAATATCCCTAGGGATAGCTCGGATTATGAGCGCAGATTTACCTGGGACTGTGCTCGTACAAGGCTGGTAAAGCCCTGGATATCCCTGCAAATTCATCCACTTATGCTGACACAGGCAAGATGCAGTCTTCCACTTTAAACACCATGATTAACACAGTGACATCTTCAAGCCATCCATCTGAAACAAAATGAAAAGAAAAAGAAAGAAAAGACTGTAAAGCAGAGCCCACGTTATACATACTCCCAGCTCGTTTCCCTAAGCAGAGAACTTCAGACTCGCCAGCACCAGGGTGGATGATAAATACGGAGCATAGCCTTGGGTGAAAAGAAGTCCATCTGCTCACCTTGGTCCACCCAAGCTTGCTGCAGTCAGTGCACAAAGGTGCACAAGGAAGGAAATAATTTGCCCCATGTTTGGTAGAGAGGGGGCTGCCTCTGCCAGTGTGTTACAGGCATGTGGTCCCAGTCCGCTTCTACCTTTTTGGCTGCTAAATCTTGTTGCAAAAAAGCTCAGAATATACCACATGCCCATGAAATGGCAGTCCCCTCCCATGGTTGTTTTTTCAGGTGCTAACGGGGTCCACTCCACAGCAGCTAAGAGCGCTCTCTAAGTGAGACACTGTAAAAGGCTGGCACCTTGGGGACCCTAAGGCCATCTCCAAAGAGTAATAGAGCAACAATTTCCAGAACACAAATGATCAAAATTCTTCCCATCGTGACCCAACACTTCCAGACTTCTAAGACATTTAGTCTTCCTTAAAACTTAATGGTGGCATTCCCAGATGTTGGAAAGGCCAGAAACTTTGCAAATTTTCATGTGATGGCATTTCAGCAGGCTAAGAAGCACTTCTTGGCTTCTCAGCATGTGAACCACAGCAAACTGTTCTCCATTATCATCCTCTAGTATTGCACCCAGGGTTGCACATTCCAGGGGCATTCAGACCTTCGTGGCAAGCACGGAATAATCTCCCAAAATGTAGGCTCATGTTGCTCAGAATGAAAGAAGGGATCCCCTGGGTGTTGTAGAGCTATGGCACACAACTGAAGAGGCCAATCTCCATCTCATACAGAGCAGCATTGAACATATACAGAGCAAGTTTTATGGAAAATTCAGATACCCCTCTGTCAGACACCAGGCAAAGGTGATACCCACAAGCACACACAGAGCTCTCTAACACCCAGTACCTGAAGTGTTAATGCAGCACAGCAGAAATGAGATAATCTCGGAAATGAGGACAGTGCTCCAAGAACAGATCGATCCAGTGTTGCCCTTCACTTCCCAGTTGCTGACAGACAGCAAATTGATCACAGCGTGGTTTGAATGTCTCTCCTGACAATTCAGGCAGGCGAGGGCCAGGAGCGCTGTAAATGCATAATCTGCGCCTGGTACTTGCTTGCTACATACTAAATGATGATAAAACCTTTGGATGGAGTAAGCTGTTTCTCTTCCAGTTGGTTAATATTTGTATCCAGCTGAACTCCTGGGGTGATAAGTACAGCAGATCTCCTTCTCTGAAGCAGATAAGTAAAGCATACTGTAAAGAAAAGTACAGGGTATAGGCACACCTCTCCTAAAGGGCTCAGCTGGGTGCTGCAGTCCCCGTGAATGCAAGGAAGGAGAGGGGTATTTTTTCCAGGGAGCTTCTGTTGTCTCTCTGCCTTCCTCACTAGTAATTGATTTTTTTTGTTGTTGTTGTTGCTCCTTCCCCCTGGCTGGGTGTGCATAGAGCCATGCCCCAACACAGGCCACAGCAGCATCTTTGCTAATTCTCAAAGTGCCACCTACAGTTTGTGCGAGTGTATGTGTATGGTGCACACATTCATAGGCAGAGATGGAGACATGCTATAAATGTGTGTGTGTATATACATATATATATATTTGAGTACTAAGACATGATCAAACCAGCCTGTAGCTTACACATGAGAGGATATAAATGAGCCTGGAAATGCTTCTGCTCTTCTAGGGAGCAGGTCCTCTGCCTACAGAGCACACAAACTCTGCACGAGCCTTGCAGGGAATGAAATAGGGTCGTTCTGACTACACCTCAGATACTTTGTCCTCAGTCCCTAGCTTGGAGGAATTGCCACAAGCACAGAAAAGGGATCTGGCATCTACTTGCCTCCCTGATCAAATGCACCAGTGGATCTGGCAGTACCAGCTCCCCAGAGGTGCCACAAAAATGGTGGCAAATGGCAGCAAGTGCTGGAGTGGAGCAGTGCGGCGACTTCAATAGTTGCGGTGGTTTAGCAATCACCATCACCTCCACCCCACCCTCAGCAAAAGGGCCCTGCACAGTACAGAAGCTTTTTTAGGGAAGCAAAAGTAGGGAAGGCAAACAGGGCAAAGGAAATGAATGCAGCAGCTGAGAGGCTTGGGATTTAATCAGAGCTGGCTTTCCACTGCTTTCTTGCTGTCTTTCTTCACTTACTTTCAAGGGAAAATGCCCATGTCTATAGAAAATATAGAAGGTTTAAAAAAAACCCCAACCTATTCCCTGCTCCCTCTGTATGATTGAAATAGAAAAAAAACATGGGGTTTTTAAAATAATTTTCTTGCAGAGATATTTTAAAAGAAATGAAAGAGGACTTCACTGGTCATATGTTGTCCTGTGGCAGTCAGGTTAGGTTAGGTAGGGTGTTCACAAAAGCCACCCCTAGGTCCATGGGAAAAACAATGGCCAAACACTCTCAGGTAGAGTCTTTCCTTGGAGATTTGCCTCCCTGACCTGGGTATTTCTACAGTTCTGTGCAATCATAGAATCCTAGAATCTTTGGGTTAGAAAAAAGGTTGAGACCTTTTAAAGTTATCTTGTCCAAGTCCCCTGCAGTGAGCAGGGACATCTCCAACTACATCAGGTTGCTCAGAGCCCCGTCCAACCTGACCTTGAATGTTTCCAGGGATGGGGCATCTACCACCTCTCTAGGCAACCTGTGCCAGGGTTTCACCACCAGTGATTGTGACAAATTTCTTCCTTATATCTAGTCGAAATCTGCCCTATTTTAGTTTAAAACCATCACCCCTTGTCCTATCACAGCAGGCCCTGCTAAAAAGTCTGTCCCCATCTTTCTTATAAGCCCCCTTTATGTACTGGCAGGCTGCAATAAGGAGTCCCCAGAGTCTCCTCTTCTCTTTGGGTTTCATCCAACCCGTAGAAGGCTGTGGTGAACTGACACCATCAGGACATTGCACTGACCAGATTTCAATCAGTGTATGTGCAAACCTCAAACAAGTCCCCGACATTTGCTGAAGACCCTGATCCCAGCAGGAAAACCACTCTCAGGCTTGAGCAGATGTTTGTAGAAGAACACCCTGGAGATGCTTGAGTGCTCTGCTCTGGAGCTACTCATCCTCTCTGCTCCCTGCTCCAAAAAACCCCAGAGAACCCAGGAACACACTCTGTTTGGACATAGGCACATTTGAAGTTGGTTATTTACAATGATTTTCTTGGACTCCCAAGAAAAGAGGAGCACAGAATGGTCTTTAAATGCACCCTGTGGCTAAAAGCCTGAAAGCAGTTGACCTCTGGGCAGGCTATGAGACTGAACAAATGGGGCAGAGGCAGTGGTGAGTCCAGCTTCTTCCTGCTATTATTTGACTTTTTAAAATGGAGAGGTTGTTAACTAATAAGAAGTCTTTCAGTTTGACTCTTAGCTTTGGCTCACGATATAGTAGATATACAAACAGCACATTCCCAATACCCCCTCCAGTCATTAGTCATTGCTCTCGCCCATCAGGTTTTCTTTTTTCTTTTTTTTCTTTCTTCTCTGTAATTTCAAGCTTTTTGTGGGAAAGAGAAGATGGAAAAAACTTTTCTTCCTTTCTGTTCATGAGAAACACTTTTATTCTGCCTGTTAACTGATTTTTTGGCTTCTGAAGAAGTAAACAAAATCTTAAAAAGTCAAAATCAAAGATGAAATATCGAGGTTGTCCTGACTTCTTGTTTCTTTTACAAATCTGCCATCAACCATTTGAGATGTTAATTTCTGTTCCAAAACAGCAAGCAAGAAAATAATTTACAAACTCTTCAAAACTCCCACAGAAATGGGAAAAACGTTCCCACTTAACCATCTGGACAACTACTGTGTCTGCTCCAGCTCATGATTGTTGGGGGCCAGACCCCAGCCTCCTCACTGGTAAGGGCAGGAGACAGCTCCATCCTGCAGGTGATGGGATCTCCCTGGTTCCTCCAGCCAGAGGTCCAGAGCCACAGGGCAGGTGGCTGCAGTGCCACATGACTTGTCCTGCACCATCCTGTGCCAACAAAGGACACAATGTCACTGAAGATTGACCCAACACCACCAGGAATGGCATGGAAAGCTCCTTCAGGGTGGGCCTGGCAGGATTTGGGGTGGGGTGGGCATTTAAATAGCTGCTTCTGGGACAGGCTTGCAGCAATTTTGAACAATACAAGAATAACTAAACAGGCCTTAGATTATTATTTTTTTTTTTATCTGCAGGGGGTCACATCTGGCAGATCTTTGCCAGGCACACTATTCTCCTGGTCTTTTTCTGCTAGAGAGAGACATTGCAGGGAGATGAGAGAAGGAAATTGAAAATACAAAAGGAAGGTTTGACCAGACTACTCTCACTCTTTGAAAACCTACAATACATGCGTGCCTGAGTGAGCTGGCTAGATGGGAGCTTAAATCCCAGATGTAGGTGGAGTCACCCAGCAATATCCTTATTTGTACCCTTCCTTCTTCCCTCCATCTAATTCTGTTAATATGGAGCCTTGCAACAGGTCGATAAGAGCCCCAGGGAAAAGGGGGAGACCTTGGTCAGGGCATTGACTGGGGATGGTCCTGCAGACTTACAGCCACACACTTGTCTGAAGGAACCTGCCGTCATCAGGTTTCAGAAGCTAAGCCAGCCTGTCCTGGGAGGTGCCACAGATGAAGACAAGCACATGTAGCTGAAGGTCTCCTGAGTATTTAATCACAAATCGGTGGGGAGAATTGGCTCAGCCTGCTTGTTGCTGGAGGGTGAAAGCCAGAAAGACTGAATAACAGTCTTGTGGCAAGCCTAGCTACCCTCTTCCTGAGAAAAACGTGGCTTTGGCAACCCAGCTGCAATCTTGTACCCTTCTGCTGAAGCCAGCGCCTTGTTTCAACTAAGTCTTTTGGAGTGGTAGAGGACAGGCAGGTAAGGATGTTCCTATTGATTTTGTGAAAATAAGTTTCCCATCAAACAGGGGACAGACTGAAGAGGTGTCAGAAATGGGACACTGTGAGGGCCAACAATCAAAAAGACAGAGTTGGATTTTTTTTCCTTAGAGACCACAGTCAGCCAGCCATGGCAAACAAGCCCATAGGAGACTAGACTTCATTAATTCCAACTCTCACGCAGGAACTCCTAATGTTTTACACTTTACTATAACACTGAGACACCCCAGCAAAAGACCAAATTCAGGGCGCGACAAGGGAGGCTGAAGCTCAAGAATAAGGCATGGGACCATCAAAACAGCTTGATCAAAAGGAAAGCAGTTGTCCAGTGACCTGGATCCAAACTCTTGTGTGGCCATGGAGCTGGTGTGTGGTTTTGCATGGACCCTCCTCCTTCCATCTGCCAGTTCAGATCATTATTAACTCTTAACTGACAGGGATGCAGTTTGCTGCCTGCTCTCACAGTGCCTTGCACAAGAGACTCCTCTTAGGAGATACCGTCAAAAAGCTTCTGCAATGGAAATACAACAACAGGGAAGCAGGGGGACAAGGTAGTGGTTAAAGGGGCACATTTGGCATCAGCCTCCATTCACAGTCTGCTCGGTGTTGCTGGGCTGTCTAAGCTGGATTTCCCTAGCAGAGATTAATCTCTTGACCTGTCCTGCTCATGGAAATGGCTCTCTATGTGCCCATGTCCAAGCAGTTGGCAGGATCAGGACCTTCTCCCCTGCCTCATAAGACACTCACTGAACATGGCCTGGGGAGCTGTGCAGACACACAATACATGAAAATGTATGTGAGGAGGAGTGTGCAAGACTGAATACAGAGGGAGAGAAGAAAGGAGAACATGAGAGACCAAACATCTAACAAAGAAGGAGGAAAAATGATCAGGAAAAGCAGTGAGATGAGAGAGAGTTGTTATTAGAGGCAAGAAGTGAAAAGAGGCAAATTAAACACTGGTTCAAACCAGAGTAAAAATAGCACAGGAGAATAAGGAAGAAAAAAATACCTGGAAAGGAACACAACTGATGACTTCCAGGAGGTGCTATCACACTCGCACATCTGCTCTGCCAGCTTTGCAGGGCAGCGGGGTGTCCCAGGGAACGGCCCTGGCTGTAGCCCACCCTGCTGAGCCCCAATGCTCTCCTGCTAGACCAAGTGACATAACAAACTTGAGGACTGTTGGTGGGTCACTGCACCTAGTTATTTGCATCAAGTATTGAACAGTCACTGCAAAAAGACTCAGCTCCTTGGCTGCTTTTTGAGACACCTGCATCTCCCGTCATCCACAGAAAAAGAGGGCATCTGGGCCACTGGAGCTAAATCCAGCTAAAAGCAAAAGTTAAATCCTGATACACAATTAATTGGTGCAGAATTCTTCACATAGCAGTGTCAAGTAGGAACATCTCCATTAAGATATCTCAGAAAGTTGCAACAGACTCAAGGTCTGTGTATTTATATTTGATTTCCATCCTGGTCACAAAATCAAAGCTAGGAATGAGACCAAGATCAAAACTTAATCTTGGGACGATCTCCCAGCTCTGCCCCATGTCTGGCTGGATGCACAACAAGAGCTGCATTAATCCCTGGGGACAGCAAAGAAAGCTGAAAGCAAATCAAAGCAGGGATTTATGTGTAAGTAAGAACCATATGACACAGGGTGCCAAGCAATGATAATGCATCACTGCAAAAATCATGGCTGATTAGATGCATCTTGGGGTTGTCTCCCTAGTCCCTTCCCAAAGAGGCATGCTGAAACCAGCCAGGCTGCTAATGACAGACAGGGGCGGTGGCTGTCTGTTCTGCCCAAAATGTCTTGACATTCTCCAATGAAAGTGTGTCCCAAGAGAAGAGGTGTCCTCATCCAGACCTGTCAGCAAGGGTGGGAGGAGAAAAGCCTCATGGCATGCCACCCAAGGCAGCAGCCAGAGAGTGGGCTGGGAAGAGGACCCAAGGTGACTCTTTCCTTTGACTCCAGAGAGAGATGAACAACAGAAGAGGATCACATTTCTGCTCCCCAGCACACACCAGCATAAATCCAAAGCAAGTTCAGTGTCAAAGAGGCAAAGCATTTTCACTCCTGAGCCCTCAGTGCCACCACCGCAACTGGGAGCCTCTCCTCCCAGCACCGAGAGAGATTGGATGCCCCTTTCCAAAACCTATGCTTTCTTTCAAGAATGCCCTCTTTACCTGTTCTCCCTCCTGCCCTCCCTGCTGTCACTTCTCTCCACAGCTCCTTGGGATCCATCTGAAGAGCAGCTTGGAAATGAAACCTGAGGGTATGCTTTGGCTTTGTCCTTATCCTGGGTACCCGAACTCAAAAGCAAGTGTCATCTATCCATATCCCATGAACGCAGCTGGTACCGCTGGCACCTCTGGCTGACATGGAGACATCGTTAACGTAAGGCTCTGAAAGGGTAAAAGTGAGTCACAGCTCCGTGCCTGTGTGCCTGCCCTGCTCAATCCTCATCCCCCACAGGATTGGTCTGATGGGCAGGAATGTCTCTAAGCGTTTAAGAAAGCTGTTGTTCTCCCCTTTCTGCCTCTGGCTTTCCTGCCTGACCTTCGTCAGGTCACTCTGCAGTTCAGCTCCCTCTCTGCAAAACTGGGATTATAGAATCACTCTGCCCCAAGACAGCATTGCAAGAATAAATGCATTAACAATTATTTGTAACACAACAATATTAAGTTGGATTAAACACAAGATTAATGAGGGATGGGATGAATATGAAAGATTACTGCACATTTGACTTATAGCTTTACCTCCTAGACCAGATCGAGTAACCTCAGTTCATGAAAGTGCTGCTCACGCTGACAGCCTCTGGTGAGTCCAAGAGTTCCAGCAGGCACGTCAGCCCTCTCCGAGCCCTCTGCTCAGGATCCGAGTGGAACGACGAGCCCCAATCCGTCTGGTTCTGCTGTCACTTCACTTACAACGCTTCCCCACGTTTCCAGATGTGCACACACTCCGTGAGCTGAAGATCTGAGCAGAATGAAATATCAAGAGAAAACAAAGCCCTAGAACACATATTTAGATGCAGTCATATAAATACAGTTCTTGCCTCGATGGTGTATTAGCCTGTTAATTTCCATGTGTAAATACATGCTACTCCAGCTAATCTTAGGTGAGTCCAAATGTCAGGGCACCAGCTATTTATTTTAGTATAACTATAGGTCTTTGGGAAAAAGAGAAGCCATGTTTGTGTGCCTGTGCAGTAGACAAGTGAGCTACATATTTAAATGGGAGATGGAAATACCTACTAGGCGTTTTTGTATCATGGTTTTATAGCTATGGGCTTCTTAAAGAATAACAATTTTACTCCAAACCCAGCTTCCTCCTCTCCCTCCATTGCAGGCTGCGTTGCTGCTTTGCTTTGCGAGCACTGTAATGCCGTATTTACGGTGCTAGATTCAGCTACCAGTTCAGGAAGGTCGAGCTGACCTTGCCATGCACACGCTGTCTGGGTAGGGAGCCGACTGGGGACCGTGCATGTCTGGCTAATACGGCCTCCCCGTGTGGAAAGCCTGCTGCTTGCCGGAGTTAATATTCACACCCACTCTGTGCAGGGGTTGCAAATACCCAAGGAACAATTAACCTGCCAGAAATGCTTGTTTCATCATTTTTAGTCCAAGGTGTTGACAGGAAAAATTATGTTTTTTCCTACTTGGCTTAGAATAAGAAGCAGTGAAGTCTACAGATTTACTGATGAAATGCATCCTAAAAGAAATTCTCAAACAATGAGCCCTCCAAACAGCCTCTCTCTACCCTCTGATTTTCATGCAGTGAGGAATTTAAATTTCCCATCATTTATACCTGTTTTTGTGAGGGAAATGCCCTTTTAAAACATGCCAATGTCTACTGACTGATGCAGCTGCCTTGCACTTAGAAAGAGTTAAAAGAAATACATTAAATCTCATGACAGAGCCAGACCTGCTGTCTCAATTCCATTCAGTCAATCAGCACATTGTTGCTGCTTTAAATCAAAGGCAATTCTGCAGCACAACACCATTTTATTAAGCAGGTACTACCCTGCAAAGGTAAATGCATATGCATATTAACTATAAGAATTTATTCACAGTTCATAGCCTCCCAATGTTTTGTTTATAGTCTAAATATTCAAACACATTATTTTAACTGACATCTATAAATGAAATGCCAAAGATATATATGTATAGGGATATACTATAAATGTGTAGATATATCACACATACATATTTATTTCCTTTCACAAGATGATGGAATCATTGTTATATCTCATGTAAGGCTGGATGCTGTTTTCTGTAGATCACGATGACAACTTCTGTTGGAAAACTACAGGATATTAGCCTTGGACACTCTCAATACATTCTCAGCTTTTTGAGGAGCTGCATGAAAGCAACTTATATTCAAGCTAAAACTGTTCCTCAAGAAATATGCACATTCTGAATAATGTGATTTTTCAGGCCAGTGTTAACTAAAGACTGTGAAACAGAGGAAATAAAACATGCAAAAGAAAAAACTGGAGAGCACCCTGAAAATATTTGTATTGTTAATTACCATATAGGAACAAAATATTAGTGCATTTTATTATCCCTGTATGCTTTGATGTCCTATCGAAGATGAAACAAGGCTTGCTGTTTGTAGGTTTCTTCTACAAACCAGTAGCTTACTATGAATTTGTCCACTGTGGTTCTTGCTCTTTCACTAGTGAAAGGGATGCTCAGCAGCAGAAGCATGGCTTTACTGAAAAGCCAGAGCATGGCTGAGATATCTTTCATGATTTAGGATTCCAAGTGTTTTCAAAAACTACATCCAGCTCATCTGTGTCTCTCACTTTTCTTCAGTAGAAGCATGTGAATGCATTACTTGAAGCTCCAGTATGTACACTCTGGGCATCAGGAATCACAGAAATTCCTTGCAAAACCCTGCAGCGAGCAAGAGATACTTTATTGACAGCAAATGCAGGATCAGCTGCTTCTTTCTTGATGCAACTGCACAACCCACACTCTATGTGATCTGGCAACTTTATCATCTATCGGCTCCTTTATGTATTGACAAAGAGAAATAAGCATAAAATAAGCATAGCTATAGAAATGCTGTGATCATAGAATCCTAGAATCTTTGGACTGGAAAGGTCCTTTTAAAGTCATCTAGTCCAAGCCCCCTGCAGTGAGCAGGGACATCTCCAACCACATCAGGTTGCTCAGAGCCCCGTCCAACCTGACCTGGAATGTTTCCAGGGATGGGGCATCTACCACCTCTCTGGGCAACCTGTGCCAGTGTTTCACCACCAGTGATTGTGACAAATTTCTTCCTTATATCTAGTCGAAATCTGCCCTATTTTAGTTTAAAACCATCACCCCTTGTCCTATCACAGCAGGCCCTGCTAAAAAGTCTGTCCCCATCTTTCTTATAAATCCCCTTTACGTACTGGCAGGCTGCAGTAAGGTCTCCCCAGAGCTTTCTCTTCTCCAGGCTGAACAACCCCAACTCTCTCAGCCTGTCCTCACAGCAGAGGTGCTCCAGCCCCCTGATCGTTTTTGTGGCCTCCTCTGGACCCACTCCAACAGGTCCATGTCTTTCCTGTGCTGAGGGCTCCAGAGCTGGGTGCAGGACTCCAGGTGGGGTCTCACCAGAGTAGAGGGGCAGAATCCACCCTCCCGACCTGCTGGCCACGCTGCTTTGGGTACAGCCCAGGACACAGTTGGCCTTCTGGGCTGCGAGCGCACATTGCTGGCTCATGTCCAGCTTTTCATCCCGCAGGACCCCCAAATCCTTCTCAGCAGGGCTGCTCTCGATTCCTTCATCCCCCCAGCCTGTGCTGATACCGGGGATTGCCTCGACCCAGGTGCAGGACCCTGCCCTTGGCCTTGTTGAGCCTCATGAGGTTCGCACCGTCCCATTCCTCGAGCTTGTCTGGGTCCCTCTGGATGGCATCCCGTCCCTCAGGCATGTCAACCGCACCACTCAGCTTGGTGTCATCTGCAAACTTGCTGAGGGTGCACTCGATCCCACTGCCTATGTCCTCCCTTCCCACCTTCAAGGAAGCACCTTGAGCACTGAAAACAGTGGGAGCCGAGCTAACCATAAATCTTTGTAACAGAGGCTGTCTAAGGCAATTGGTGAGTTTGTAAGTACTAACACTTGTATGTATGTGGTCTGTGCAACTGCCCTGGGTATGCACATAAGCGGTGAATTCCATCCTACAGGATTATATAGACATATATACGTTATATAAACACACAGACCCGAAAGATACATTTTTCAATATAACCCACAGCCATCCCGTATGACCTAGATAATTCAAGGGCAGGAAAGCTACATAACATAGTATCTTTGCTGATAACAAAGCAATAATCCCCTTTCTGTGAGGAAATGACAGGTTTGAAATTGCCTTGTGTTCCCAGGCTTTAAACTTGGCAGCATGTCGGTTCTTGCAAATGTTTCACTCCAGAAGAGTCTGGCTACCCCTTATTAGCAGCTAATTCACTGTCAAGCACGTGGGCAACAACATTTGGACACAAGCGATGAAGCACCAGCTGTTACCTTGCTGCAAGCCCCCACATGATAAAGACTGAGGGATTTTCTGACATAGGGATTTATTTCATGTATCACGGGTCACTCTTCTAATGAGAACAGCAATTCGAACAAAGTCTGGGCTTTGTGGAGAATCTCTTTTCCCTGTCGAAGGCAAAGTCCAACTTTCCCCTGTCCCATGGACAGAGGACAAGAGGTAATTTTACAGTTAAAAAAAAAAAGGGTGAGAAGAGAAACATGAGTACTCAAAATTCATGTCAGCCAGAAAATCATTGTTGTATTGGGTAAAAGTACATGTGTCTGTTACCTAAACAATCTTCCTTAGCAGCCAACTTGACAGGGGAATTTTGTTCGATGTTAATTTCTGATAAACATGTAGTTCAATTCCTTCGTAATGCTGTCTCTTTTTTTAAACCAAGTAATTATTGGTAATGAACAATTAAAAATAGCTTTATAAATATCACCATGCTCTTAAACAGGAAATGACTAAAGTCATTGTACAGCTTATCTGCCACAAAAAGATTCAGTCGGCTTTTCTATTTATAACAGCCTCTCCCTTAACTAACTAGCAGCATTAGCATTCACAGGCTGTTCACCAGGAAGATCCAAAGACCCTCATCTCCTGGGATGGCCCTGGATATTTTACATCATATTCCCATTAGCTCATGAGGACTTCCTACTACCTGTGTCCTCAAGAAGTCAAGATTCTCTCATCTCTTGACCACATACTTTTGTCACAGCCAATGCATTATTCTGTCATGAAGTCAATCTCTGTATATACACATGGCATAATGGCACATAGCACCAAAATTCTGTCCAAATTCACCACCAAGTCCTCAGTCCTATTGGCTATATTATCTTTGATTCCTTTGCAGAACTATTATAGAAGTCAAGAGCTGTTCA
>NW_010519820.1:93012-102643 GCF_000687285.1 Phaethon lepturus
TTTGCCTATGCCTGAGTGACAAAGAGAAAAGAAAAATCTTTCTAGAGTACAGGGGGAAAGTCAAATTGTTCTGAATATTTGCCGAGAACAGGAGGCATGTTTTGAAAAGAGGTTTTGATACCAGATTGAAGCAAAGGAAGGGAACGAGGAGGAATAAGTTCTAAAATATTTCCCCTTGCTGGGCTGTCTGCCCTCTAGGAAATAACAGACTGAGATTGCACCGCGAACCCAGCTCAGACTGTGATGGGGAAAAGTTGTGGAGCGAGAGGTTGGCTTGGAGAAGATATCAGAAACCATGTGGAGTTGGCAGTGATGCAGTAAAGGAGGGGTGGGAATCCCATCCCAGATTTGGCACTCAGGAAAGTGCAAAACTCTGTGTGGAGCTGAAGTCAGGCAGCTCTTCAAAATCAGATTGGGAAATTCAGCAGAGATACAAGCTGTGCTGGTAGTTGCTTATAAAGATAGGACCTCTGAGAAGATGGCTTCTAGCATTTGCATTGCCAGGAAGTATGCAGTGTTCCGGCTGTCCCTCCGAGAAGCCCATTTTGTATTTATAAGGCTTTATGAATTTGCGAAATCTTTCAGAAATTCTGATCTGCCCATAATTTCCCTGTGCTTTTCTTCAAGTGCTTTTACTCTCTATAAAAATGTGTTATTAACTTTCAAAATCTTACTGCATGACTGTTAAATTCAGGGGAGGCTTCAGAGCATTGAGTCTAAATGTTGGAAACTGGTCCATTGGAACTGAAGGAAGAAAATGTTCTGGGAAACCAAAGAGAGCAGGAAGGCTATAATCATTCTGCATATAAAGAAAAGAAAGTTGAAATTGTTTAATAAAACAAGCACACAGCCTTGTGTTCTTTACTCACAGGAGGAAGGTACAGTGAAGCCAAAGATCAAAGAGGGAGAAGAAACCAATTTTTGGCCACCTCTGAATCATTCTTCACACCGCAGACTGGCTATTGCGAAACCCATTCGTGCATGTTCTCAGGACATGTTGTTTCATGGCCAATATTTAATCTGCAGACAAACAAATGCATGCAAGCATCAAGACTTTTCCCAGTATGTTGCTAGGCTCCTGGTGAGCAGATTTATCACGCATCATGAAATGCAGCCCACAAATCCATTTCCCAGACATCCCAAGCTTCAAAGATTTGTGGATGTCAAAGGTAGAACAAAGCATTCACATTCCCTGTGTAAGACAGAGCAGAGGATAGCAGTTTGCACATCTTAGATCAGTAAAATAGTTCTGATTTGTACCCGTTTATCATCAGGAAAGTCACCCAGTTGTAAGAAAAAAATAATAAGCAATGGAAAATCTACTCTGTCTCTTGTCTGTCTGTTCCAGTACTAATTCCCTTCTTGCTGAACATTTGAACTCTGCCTCTAGATTCAATTTTTCTAGCTTTGGAAATTGTAGAAGTGCCTGGGTGAGATCCTCCAACCTTTGTGATAGGAAGAATTTGAGACTAGGTGATTATAACAGCATTTCTAGCTTGAACATCTCCGCATCTCTGAAAACACTATGAATTTCGACAGGTTTTCAATACGTGTGTCCACCTACAGAGCTGATGCCATCTCACTTGCTGAAGGAAACTATAAAGGAGAGATTTCCTTGGGCTCAAGGGAGACATCTGAGTAGCGGCAAAGTCTGTTCTTCCGCGGGCATTTCAGCCAGCACGGAATAGCCTGAGAATCCATGGGCTGTTATATTTAATCAGCGGCCAGAGCAATTAGAGAGCTCGGCTGGGTGTTTCCTCAGCCTGCATTGCTCAGACAGCCTGGCCATCACTGGCGGTACGAGCCAGAACTGCCTCTCCGAGGTACGTTATTAAAAAGCATCCTCTCTTCCCCCGACGCGAGGTAATCGCTGGATGTGAAGGGGATGACATACCAGACCTAGTGATATGGAGGGAGTGGGAGTGCTAATGAAGTCCAGATTAGGCAAATCAGCCGGTCCCCAGCTGCTCCGCCGCTGCCCCGAACGTACAGCCGGCCAGCTCAGCCACAGCCCTGTTCCCGAAACCTGCTCTCCTCACACCTCCTCCTGCACAACCCTCGCTGCAGAGGGGCACACCCTGACCAAAGCAGCTCAGGTACCACGTGTGTCTGTCTGCAACACTCAGTCTCTTGTCTGTTATTTGTTGCACCAGCTGTTCTGCATCTCTAGACAGACTCCTGCCTTCATCCCCACACTGGATCCCACCCTGCTCCCCTGCCCTTCAATTTTGTCACCCACATTAAAACTGGTGATATCGGGGCATCTCACTTTTTGTGACATTACTTAGCGAACAAGGGAGAAACCTCAGCACTGACCTGCCCCTTGGACATGCCACCAGACCTGGCCCCATGCTCCCAGGAGGTCGGCTGAAAGGCACGTTCCCCAGGTCCCTCTGGTGTCACACAGCTCGCTCTTCCAGCCCTGTTCGGGAAGGAAGAGAAGAAAGTGGGGAGGTCTGATTTTGATTCATCCTACCTGTAGCTTGGAAATATAAGGGCTGTAAAACTAATCAGTGTTTTAAATCAATTGGTGAAATTTTCCTCTTTCAGAGCCACAGCCAGTCAGATAAATGTGAAATAAGCATTAGGAAAAGATGGATGTAGCAGGTCTGATTAATCCAGGTGGTTTTCCTGAATAACAATAATTGGTGTTTAGCATGGCTATACATATAAAATAAAATTTAATCAGTAAATGGACTGCCTCCAATCTTACTGCCAACACACCCTCACATTTATCTAGGGCTACTGCTGTAATTTCATTGAAATTGGAGTTCTCACCCTGAAAATTTCTTCTTTCGCCTTTGATGACATTTTAATCCTTTCCTTTGCAGAATGCAGATTTGGACTTTCACTCTAAGAAGTGGAGCTGCATGCTCATGTGCCTGGTCCTGTTGAGGGGCACGAAAGATCAGTGAACTTCACCTCATCTGTGGCTGCAAGACTCTGCTACTCCACATCTTAGAAAGAGAAAACAGCAGGATAATGCACTGACTGTCAGCCGGGTCTGTGAACAGGAAAATTTACCCAAATATTCAAACTAGAGGAATTGACTACACCGGCTCAAGGAGTAGCCCGGGGAGCTGCTAACTGTGGTAGGCCTTTGTCTCCAGCGGCTTTCTCTGGTAAAGTAGATGCAATACGGCTCGCAAGTACTGCAGTACATAGGCAAAGTCTAATTGCAGTAATTACTTACTTCAACCATCCCAATCATGAGCACCTGAACACCACCCCCTTGGATAGCCAGAGGACCTGAAGAGAACACCTGAAATGATTCCTGCTCTTGTGATGACATGGAAGGTCGTCAGAAATTCTCCAAGTGGTTGTGAGGCAACTTCAAGGCACTGAATATTACCTTGTTATTTATTTACCTGACGTATGAGCACTGGTTAATGGCCTGGATTGCCTGTCTGGGGTCAAGGACCATGATCCAAGACCCACAGAGAAAGGAGCTATGCACACAGCTCCCCGCAACTAAGGAGCTTTAAATTAGGGAGCTGGTCCCATGCATTACTATGAATGTGTTCCTTGCTTTCAGATCAAGCAAATGAAGTGAAGAGGCCTGGGAGGAGATAAAACAGTCATACAGGAGGTCTCAAAAAATATCCATACCCTTACATTCATAAATCTATAATTCTGAATAAAATTATGGGACAAAATATGTCTATGTACATAAATATGTTCCTCTTTACAGAACAGTCATGCAATGTTTATTGCAGAATTCCCTACTCTTGCTGTCCATGCGCAATTACATTAAGGTTTGCATACTGCATTTCACAGCAACCTTTTGATGTTTTTTTTCAGGATTTTTGAGGTTTATCTGAGTGCGGGCTGCTGTGACATGTTGCTGAGTCCTGGGATCTGTTAGCGTTCTGGAAGGAAGCTAGTCCTACCCTTTTCTGTCTAGGCATTTCCTCTGGGTTTGCATCTCTCTTCTTTTTAGGTGTTCTGTAGTTAATCTGTAATTTATTGCATTATGAGGAGGTTTTCAAGTATTCTTTTTATAACAAGATGGGAAAAAACAGCTCTGGGATAACAGCTCAGGAATCTCCTTGTATTTGTATTGGGGAGAAGTTTGCTGCTGGTGTTTCTTGGATTATTAAGCTCTTAATTTATAGGCAATCCTTGGTCATAAATATTAAATGACCATCCAAATAACAAACTTCACAGTGATGATTTGATTTTTAGTTTAAATAAGCTCTTGACTCTTGTGCCAATAAATCTCATCCAGTGTCTTAAGAAAACAAATAAAAACACCTTACCCACACAAGGTATCCTCAAAGGATTTATTTGGGTCTCTCTTACTGTCTCCTGATGTTTAGTTGCTCTCTTCTGCGGGAGGTATTGAACTTGGTTCCATTCAGGCCGGCTTCTAATCCAGATGTTTCCTAACTCAAGACACAGCTGGTCTCCTTTACTGCCAGGTAACCTGGCTGGTATCATCAGTGGTTTCAGGCTCTTCATGAGACTCTTATAATTGCTGCCTGCCAAGGGAAATGCTTACACATGTACATGCATACGCTAAAACACGTACAAGCTGCTCCTCTCAGCTTGAATGAAGCACTAACTGGGGCCCCGGCTAAGCGACAGGGAAGGAGCTGGATGCAGAGGGAAGAATCAATAACAAGGGCGGCTGGGGCAGTTTGCCTAGTCGTTTCCATCAGAAAACAGGACAAGTGCCTGTACAGTCCCGGCGTGTGAGAACCAGGCTCCTGGCCTGAAAATCAGGAGCTGCACTACAAGGGAATTAATGGAGTTTGGTTGTTGTGCATTCCTACCGATGTGGTGTTACTGAGGGAGTGAAAAACAAGCTGTCTATAGGTTATACTCAGCCTCCTCTATTCTACGTCAAGAACTGGACTGGCATCCCAGGCTCCATCCCTCCTCTGTGGCTACAAGGACTTGGCACAAATACTTAACAAGCCAAGAGTTTGGCTCCAAATAGATGAAACGTTTCTGCAAATAGGGAAAGCAGCCACTGCCCCAGGGGGATAAGATACATATAATGAGAATTATCAGTCCTGGTGGTGCAGGGCACACATGCTTACTGGCCAGGATCCAAGCCAGATGCCTCTTTTTTTCTCGTCTTTCTTGTTGCCTTTTCAAGTAGGCTCTTCTTGACTGCTTCTGGGGTGAGCAAGGCCATAAGGGAAAAAAAAAAAAATACATGCCCTGACAAGTCCTCAACATTTGCCAGTGATCTTCAGCTTCTGAGACTTTCTGATCTCCAGCCATTCCCCAGTGGAGATGAGGAATATGATGGAAAATACAAGTCTGACAGCAGGAAAATCCCTGTCCTTAGTCACCTTTGTATATCACCTAGGAGTAATCAGTCCCTTGAGGGATCCCTAGGACCTGTGGACCAAAGTTTAATGACCACCACCCTAGAGTCACATCTCTTCTCACAGGTCTCTGCAAAACCTTTTTAGGGTCCTCTGCTCTTTACAATGTTTTGCAGCTTTGTGCAATGTCAGAATTTGTATTTGATTGCCAGCTATAGGGAAGGGGTGATTCTCCACTCTCTTGCTCCCTTTCACCAGAGTAAGTTGCTGATCTAAGGTGTCCACGTTCATTGGCCAGCCATCCAAGAGCTTTTTCTGTATTTCATGAATCACTGAATCTCTGTTAGCTTTTGTGGAGATAAATTCAGGAAAAAAGGACCAATACTTACTTCGAGAACAGCAACTGTTCAAGTGATATTTTCATTATTTTAACAGAATCAGTTTCAAATCTCACCCAGAAGTGAAATCAAAATAATCTGATATAGTCCCCTTACTTTCAACTAGTGAAGAGCCTAAGAGGTGCTGCTGTTAAACTGCTTTTTTGCAGCACATCCCAGTGGCCCAGAGGCCTGCTTCTGCCCTCTGCCTGACCTGCAGCATCTGGCACAAGAGATGATGGAGCGTGTCCTACTCTTTCTTAGTTTGAAAAGCTGCCTATAAAAAGCACATGAATAGGGCTGCAGGAAACACACGTTACATATGGCAAGCAATGGGTGGTAATTCCAAATGTTTACAGATCAAAAAAGTTAATGAAGACAGATTTTTCCATGGATAAAAACCATGCAACGTGGGAGCAGCTCTGCAGCAGGTACAGTAGGATGGTGGCTGTGCGCTAGCATGGTAACACACACTGATGTAGCACAGCTCTACCACTGCTTTGATGCAGAAAGAACTTGGTCCAAGCTAGCATTTCTGTCCTTAATCAGAAATAATATATCTTCTAGGACCTCACCCACACAGTCAAACAGGATATAAACATCCAACATGGCGGGGGGGTAAAGCAAGGTGTTTCTCAAGCTCACTGGAAAGTAATTGTTTGAATCAAGTACAGACGGAACACTTTTTCCCAGGGCTTACAATATTCACGGAACCATTTCCTTGTTTTATTACAAATTGCCCTGTATAATAATGCTAAGGATCAAACCACAAAATCTACATTTCCCCTAAAGCGAATCGCTTTGCAATTCAGGGGCTGGGAAGCAGAGGGGAGCTGGCAGCACTAGATAGCTGTGTTGCTTCCTGATGCTTCTGCGGGGGCTGCGAAGTGTTTAGTGCTGGCTGTGTTGAAAGAGATTAACTTGTGCTGACAGCACCCTACCTGAGGTGAAACACTGGAGGTCCGTGCTCTCCAGAGTGCTTTAACACTAGAGGTATCCTTTATCATCTGCACTCAGGGAAAACTTTATCAGGTGCTTCAGGGTCTGGGTGAACCATGTGAGAGCAGAGGCGGTGGCATTGCCCAAGTCTGGAGTCGCATCCCCCATGGGGGAAAGGATGCCCTTCATGGAAATGTTATGGCCAGGCTGATGGAAATCGTTACTTTGGGCTGGCTATGTGGTCGTCTTTGCAAAGAGTGTCCTGAGCTAACCCCTGCCCAGCTCCTGCCCTCTCTGCAGGCAGACTGCTCTTGCCCTCACCGCTATCAGGCAGAGGCAGCCGGTCCCAGGCAGCCTGGGGACCCGTGCTCCCCACTCAGCCCTGCCGTATCGGCTCCGAGTCCGGCGTGGTCAAAAATTAAACTGCCCCTGCTATTAGTTTGTCTGCAGCTCGACAGCAGACAGGGCTGACAGCTGATTTTGGCAACGCGCTTAACATTACACCTCCTTGAACAAGGTCTGGCTATGAGAGGATTGCTACGGACGCAGCTGGTGCCCGAGACGTCATCTCACCTCCACGCGCTGGGCATATGCCCGGGCTTCAACACCAACGGGCGATGCTCAACTCAGTCCATCGCCTCTGCAGTTTAGAATTAACACCTTAAAACTCAATTTATGATTTTAAATATAACACAAACAAAAGCATCTGTTGATAGCACAAGCAGATCCTGCCAAACAGCTAATAGAAACCAGGATAAAATGTTATTGCTTTGGTTATTAGGCCATACTGGTCCTGTCTGTGAGGCAGCTCGGCCAGAGATGATACAGTAGTGCCACTTGATACTACTGTTGACTTTTTGAACCTGAACTATAACTGGAAAAATAATAATCAAAGGAGAGAAGCTCAGGCTTGAATGATAGATGTTCAGATGATAAAGTGCATCGCAGAACGTAACAAGCATTTCTCTCTATCAAAAATGCTTGTCCATTTAGATGGAGGACATTCATAAAACTACACATAATAGCATTGCTGAAAGAGTCCACAAAAGCCATTAAATGCCACTGATATTCGACATGATACTTGGAGCTCAGACCACCGCTTCTTCAGAACCACCTTGCAGAACCTCTTGTTTATTAATGGCTGGAGATGCTGCATACCTTTTATATTCCCCCCCCTTTTTTTTAATATATTAACAAAATCCTTGCCTTCCTGGATGAATGATGGGATGCCTGTGATTACAGCAAGAAACATGCACCCTGGTAAAGACGTGACATGGAGGTCTAAGAGTACCCATCATACATAGAAGGGCCATATAAACCTGCCCAGTATCACAAAGGGCTGCCAGTAGAGAGGCGAGATCTTGTGATACGGCCCCTTCTCTACCAGAAATCATGCCAAGACCGAGAGAAAAATCTCATATAGACCCTGACATTAATCTCTGAAGTTCACTTAAAATAACTAATTACCTGTGTTAAATTAGAACGCTTGAAACAGTATAGCTTTATAATCCTCTCTCAACTTGAGAATAAATATTCATCTGTCCAAGATCTACAGATCACTTCTCCAAGGGTGCTATCCCTGTCTTTCATCTTAAACTGATGCAGAACACAGAACATTTATTTTCTATTAAAAAAATACAGATTTTATGAAGTGAGGCCCACAGGATAAATACTTTCTTCCTCAAATCTGAAACAAAACACTCCCGGGCTCAAGAAACCTTCTCCAGGCCTCATTTAATTGTAAATCTGGACTTGTACAATACCATCTTTATTTGATTATATTAATTTGTTCTTCAATGCCACAACACTTAGCCATTATACAAATAGTCAGAGAGAAGTTGTAATTAGCAACTTCGGGAATGTTCTGAAGATCACTTGTAATTGGAGGCAACAACAACAACAAAACCCTAGTTCATCTAATTAGGCACGTGATGGATATGATGACTGTAAAATGTATCTAAGCTTATTGATAAGGAATAATTATTAAAAGCAGCTTCTGTTTACAAAAGGAGCAGTAGCAGATACATTATAAACAGTTAGATCTGTAAGTCTCTGATTAGAATGGGTATTGTCATTTTTGTTCTCTTCTGCTGTAGGCTTCCAAGGGTCTACAGCATGGCATTAAGTGTAACACGGTGTTTCTGCAAAGATTATGGGCTGCTCATACAAGCACCGATGACAAATTAGCTTAAGATCATGACCAAAAGCGCTATATTCAGACCTGTGCCACAGTAACACCTACATCCCGGAGAGATTAATGTTTGCAGGCCCTCAGAAGAGAGTTACTCCAAAACGCCAGGTGTGATGACCTGAGCATTTCCATTTCAGGTTACTGAAGGATATTAGCATTTGCACGAGGCCTGGAAATTGGTCTCACACTGTGCTTTTGATGACAAGGGAATATCATGATTTGGAAATCTAAGCAACTCATCAGGAGGCTGGGCTCTTAAATGACGTTTAAATTGAACAGCGGGTAAGATGTTCTCCAGAGCATCCTCTATCAGCTTTATGTTTTGAGTTTTGCCAATCTCAGGGTAAAAACTATAATTAATTTCTCCTTTTCAAACCTTTAAATTATAATTAAAGACAACATACATAATAAAAAAGTTTTCTCTAGATACTACATGCAATGTCGGAGTTAATTATTATAATTTTAGCTCAGGGTTTTTATCACTCAGAATGTTAATCTCTCTGTTACTCTGAGAGATTGAGTAAAACTGGGAAAAAAAAAAAAAGATCTGTAATTGGTTTCTCCCCCAAAACCATTTCTGTGCACAACTTGAATGTAGCATGCATCTAATTTTGACCAAAATATTTAATTGGCAATGACTGCAAAATAAACTTTGTTCTTGTTCTCAAGAGGTTTTCTCCATGTAAGAACTGCTTTTGGTAGTTAAACAAAAGGTGAAAGAATATCATACACAAAATTGCATACACTCATTATCCGGGATGTTGTACAGATTCAGCTGGATACAGCTCATCTCCACAGCATTAATGCTCCCTCCGCAGCTTTGTACAAGGGCACGGTCCTGCTGA
>NW_010519820.1:102672-107333 GCF_000687285.1 Phaethon lepturus
GGGACACTATGTGGGAGGCTCAGGTTGAACAAGTTTTCAAGTTTTGCAGGATCAGAGCCGTGGTTTGTCTCTGGGAGCCACTGAATCAGCTGCGCTGCCCTTTTATTACCTGTGCTGTTTTCTATTGCTTTCAAAACTGTTTGGCGGAGCGTTGCCGGCATCCTCGCGGAGGCTGCCTTGGCAATAAGACGATTACGTTTATTGTTACGCTACCAAGCGGCTCAGGAGGGTTTGCAGTGCCACTGCTTACCCCGGGAGGGGAGCGAAGGGCTGGGGTTCAAATCTTGGCTCTGTCACCAAGGCAATACACGGCCACAGACAAGCTCATGAATGCAAACTGCCCAGCCTGCTGCCTTCCCTTCTCCCCCCAATCCCTGAAGACAACCTGACTTTTGGTCCGGCGCTGCAGGCGGGACGGTAGGACGTGTTACAGCATCTGCAGCAGCTCGGTCTGGCTGACCCCGAAACCAGCCGCGACTCAAGAGGAGCAGCCCGGGTTTTGCCCTGTTAGCAACCCAAACATGGGCTCCGAGCCTCTGAGGATTTTTAGCGCCTGCTTTGTGTTCTGTGTTTCTGGAGAGGTGACCGACACAGCTGCGATGCTGGTGGGGCTGGAGCGGAGATGAAACCTCCTGCTCTGCGCTGGCAACACAAGTCCCGCACTGGGCGGGTGTGTAACAGTCGTCTTCGCCCCTGTAAGCCCGCGCATCTTGCTGGCTGACCTGAACTGGCTCTGCCTGCCCCGGGGGGGCTGTGAGCACGCACTGCGCCGTTGGCACCGTGACAACACATCCCCACAGCGCCGGTCAGCCCTGGGCTGAGGGAGTGAACTCCTGCGTGCCAGCCAAGAGCAGGCAGAGGTGCTCCGTGCTGCCGGCTGCGCCGGGTCCTGCGCTCTTGTCAAGTCCGGTGGTGTTCGCAGGGGAAATTAGAAAAGCACGGGATAGTCACAACCTGTCCTTGGAGGAACAGCTTGTTTCTCCATTGCCTTACACTCATTGTCGTTTACAAGCCAGAAAACCTGCCACCAAACCAGGCACAGATCCCATGTGTGTGTTTTATTCCAACATGTTTTTCAGCATAGCTTATTTCCCTTTCAACCTGAATACATCTTTGCCAGGAAAAACACCGTCGCAGTATTTATGGTGGGTTGTGGGAAGGAAGATTTTTAGCTGCTGCACAGTCTAAATTCACAACTTAGAGATCTATTTTTAAGCCCTTCATGTGCAGAAAGGGTGAAGCTTCTCCAGGCAGAGCGAGAAACTTTTGCTACTACCACGCTGGCCAAAACACAAGCAGCAAGGACTTAAGTCTGCACACTTACATAAGTTTTGCAAAGTCTCCTAGGATGTGAATCTGAATCAAAAGGATGGATATCAGGCTCTGATGTGAAGACATGAGAGACAACATTTAGGAAAGAGAAAAATTATTTGAAAAATGAACAGTGAAATACTATCTTGAACACGAGAGAACAACTTGCAAGCAAATCAAACCAACTCTGGTTACTTTTTCTAGCATTGAAGGTGAAATTTGCTTTGCAGCCCACAACGCTAAGTTGACTGATGTGGTCATGGCATTTCATGACATAACCTAGACGAAGGGTCTCTTTTTTTTTTTTTAAAGCAGATAACTATAAATCTACACAAATACGCATACACACACAGAGCTCTATTTCATCCAAGCAATTTTTTCACTAGAGAAGGAAAGAAGGAGCACAGGAGTTCATAGCTGCCATATACGTTTATGGAAAAACTCCTGTCTGACCTGTATCGGGATTTGTGCAGAAAGACAGGTTCTTTTAGATTTTTGGGCTGAGCATGTGCTTAGAGGAAAACTTAATTGTGGCCCTTCACCACCTGCTGAGCCACCATCTAAACTACCTGTTATCCTGCCAGTGCCACATCAAAACTGAGGCTGCGACACTACAAATCTGACTACACGACATAAGTTACTGAAAGATTTGCTGACAGGATTTTTGGCTGATGCTGGTCAAGTTGCGTCAGTGTTTGGGTCCCACACCGGCTGAATTATTTCAGCTGCGACAGGCTGCAAGAGTTAACCGAGATGGCAGAGAGTAGCTGTGATGCAAAGCTAATTCCCACCCAAACTTCCTCCGCTAATGGAGAGGTTCTCAGTTCAGATTTTGCAGCATGGCTGTACATGCAGTTGGCTCCTGACTGTCACCCTCGAAAAGAGCAGAAATATCAGGGCACAGGATTCGAGCCTTTCTCTCTGTTAAGTCTCACAGGATACTTCCTACCTGACCTTCCTCTGCTTATGCCACGCACAGTCGGCGCGGCCCATCGTCCGGCGCAGCCGTGCGTGCCATGGCAATCAACGGTCCACCAGCGGAGGAGAATACAGCGCAGGCGCAGCAAAGAGATTATGGCCTCCAGGTGGGAGCACAGAACAGCCGCCCCCCAGCCCCAGGCCAGCAAGGCCCGTGCCCCCTCAAACTCTGAAAATGCAAGTTTCCCTAAAACCAAAATTGCAGCCTTGCCTTCTAACCCGCGGAAGAAAGCGAGCGGCTCCGGGGTCCTTCTCACCCCCCTCCGCTCCCAGGATCACATAGCCCGCTCTTGGCTTAGACTTGATTTAGCGTATCCTCTGGCATACGTCCCCGCCAAGACAGGAGGGCAACGTTGCAGACAACCATTCGGACACTTTAGGGGACAGTCCCTCTCCCGAGCACCCTGGAGTGCCCTGCCTTTCCCTGCGCTGAGCTTTCCACCTCCACGCACAACATCTATGAAGCATCCTGGTTTACCCGTCAGAGAAATAACGTTTGATGCAGTGCCTCCGAACGGAGCGATTTGTCAAGGTAACTGCAATGGGAGGACACAGCATCGCTAGAAGCTAATGTATTACTGTCCTGATAGATTCATGTTGTTAAATTGATGGCTGACATTGCTGGACCTCTCAGGGGAGAAACTGCCTGGGCCATGGAAAATGCCTTGTTAAAAATACTAGTATTTATTACTTACAGGGTGCTTTATAGCCTTGGAGCTATTTACAAAAATTAACCACCAGATCTCCTCCAGTTTCCATGGTGGGCAGTCCGCACCACTAACATTACTCTTATCTTACAGAAGGGGAGATTTGAAGACCTCATGAACTCGATTTCCAGCACTGGCTGAGTACCCACAGATCCAGCTGAACAGTGTAAGAGCAACAAGAAAAGTGTCCCTGAGACATAAACCTGTAAACACTGGGCTACAATTAAAAGATTGGTCACAAACTACATTAAATTCTGTTCTCTCTCAAAGGAATATGGAAATATGCCCTTTTTCATACAGATGTGATACCATATCTCTATACTAGGAGCAAAGGAGGAATTTTGAATTGTCGAGGTTTCACCTGGTATCATAACACAAATCCCATTTCCGATGTCCCGTTGACATCTCTGCTTATTAGTATCAGATGTGGCAGCAACTCTGTCAGCTTCCCAATGGGGCGGGGGGGGAATACAAGCAATGCAGTGTCTAGGCATTATTTAAAGTTTGCTTTTTTGTAACTTTTGTGTCAGCCCCAGAACTTTAGAGCAGACCGTGAGAAACAATCCCTTCCTCCAGAAACCTCCCCATCAGTATCACATTTGCAAGTAGCAAGCCTATTTTGAGCACAGATTAAAAACAAACATCCTGGCAAAGCCCAGCCTCCCTCCCAAGCTCACTGCCCAGTGACTCCTTCTATGCAGAAAACCAAAAAATGAGTTCTCCCTTGTAGGCTATAAAAACAGCGTCAGCCCTGCAAGGCTGCTTGTAAGTGCCCCTCTCCAACGCCTGATTGCAAAGCTGTGTTGCGCTCCTGGGAGCTCCCACACACCAATACAAGTGCTGTTTCTATTACTTTGAAAAATAATGAGGTAATTTCTCCTTCGCCTTGTCCTTCCAGCTGTCACTACTGCACGCGCCTGACTGCAGAGGCCATTCCCTCCAGCCTCTGTGGTATTTCTTGTTATTCACAGGTGCTACCAAAACAGCTCTGGGAGCCAACATTGTCACTGCCTGGCACTTTCCTCTGCTGTTTTGCATTTTCAAATTGCTGTATTCCTAATAAAGGTAAGACTTCGAAAGCAGGCAAGGGAGACACTGTACTACAGTCAAAGAGGAATTAAACTCCATTTTGAAGACTAAAACTCCATTTGTGCTTTTGATAAACCTCTGCCCCACAAACGAACATGAGCAGCAGTATTCTTGACATCCGCAAAGCAAACTACTGTATGGCCCAGCCATCCCTACCTTTAACGTTAATACTGACTTCCCTTAATCCCCACCGTTGAAAAATGCATCGAGCATGTATCTCTGTTTGCAGAGGACAAAACCCAAACCAGTCAGCCCAGAATAACTTTGATCTTATTTATTGAAGTTGTCTTTAAGAAATATGTTCCTTTTAAAACTCAGTTATTAGAAGTTCAGAATAATGACACCATTAAAATAACTTAGCACAGGCTGGGATCAATTAAAATAAATGGGTAGAAATAAGGACTTTAAGAACAAGTTGCTTCATCAGGGAATTCAACTCTCAGCTGTGTCTACCTTGGCTTCAGTACATACCACATGTATACTCGCAGTGCCTTGACTCAGAGTTAGATACAGCTCAATACCATGGTTATTAAATCAACTAAAATGTACTGTATTATTTTTTTAAGGTGGAAAGAG
>NW_010519820.1:107364-117874 GCF_000687285.1 Phaethon lepturus
TTAAAAACCACAGTGTGTGCCAATACACTGTCAATGAATCTTTAGTGGTCTCTCTCCTTTTACAGCCAGATATAATTGCTGTACCAGCTCTCCAGGCATATAAACCCATGCTTAAGTTTATTTTGATCCAGTAAATCAGGTATTTAAGGTTAGACTATTCACAGGGCTGAATGACTTTCAGCGGGATTTGGGGAATTTAACCTCTCTTTATTGAAAATTGCAGCTGAAACATTTAACTGAATAGGGATGAACAAGCTTAACTGGAGTTTTTTAGCTCATCAAATCTGTTGCTTTCTTCCCAAACTAGAATGAAATCTGAAGAAGGGGAGATGTTGCTGGATATACCTTGCATAAAGAGAGTTTTTTCTGATGAGACATAAGGCTAGATATGAAAGTAGTTATCAGCATGAAGAAGGGATCCAGAAAAAAATACAGCAGCAAGAGAAAAAACCTTGGAAGAGAAAATTAGGTGCACGGTGTCTTGAAAGTAGGAAGAAGTCCATCCTTTCTTGTTTACATAAGAAACAGTAGAATAACTTTGCAGGAGCATTTTAAGATCTGAATAATACTTTCATGTCTAAGACCCGGCGTATCTTTCCAATCTAGAAAAACAATCTAGAAAAATGAGGTTAAAGCACCATATGGGCTCAGGAGAGCCCAGTTAGACTCAAGCTCAGCCACTGATTCTCAGTGCAATGGGCCAAACCACCCGTCCGTCCCCCACATTTTTTTGGTCTGTTTCATGTGACTTTTTTGTCCTTTGCTATAATCCTCCTCGCCCATGAGGAGGGAAATCCTCCTCATATATAGGGGATATATAGCAAGGATATAGCAAATCACTGCCTCTCCAAGCAGTGATGCAGATGATGTATGTTATGGGAGAATGAAGTTCATTTCCCGGTTTAGCTGGTGAAAGCAAAGACGCAGCACTGGGAACAGATGCTGAGTTTTAGGCACTGGTTTTCCCCCAGGCTGCCTGTCCCGACCCGCAGAGCAAACAGCGGCTGGAGCAGGTCTGTCTGCAGGGCTGGTCCATACTGGGGCTGGAGTCAGGCTCCAGCCATCCCAAAGAAAAGTAGAGAACGGGAGAGTGAGAAAAGCCACAGTTACTTTATCTTGATGGGAAGGAGAAAAGACAAATGGGAGGGCAAGATCTGTCAAGAGTAGGGGAAAACTGGAAAAATTATGGCACATGGCATTTTCCTGTGCATTTTTAAGACGGAACTTCAGTTTTTAGCATACTTCAGCTTAATCTTAGAAAGCCATTGCTTTCTGCTAGTCTCCAGCTGTCCATTTATACCAGGTTTAGTTGAAAGGGCTTCCAACGTTACCAGTTTTCCTTCAGACTGTTTTCAGTAACTCTGTCTACTCATGAACGTCATCTGAGCAGGAACTTCGCATCATGAGAAACCGCATCTCAATAAAAAGCTTTCAGCAAGCAGCAGTTCTCCAAGGCAGGAAATTATTAATATATTTGAGCATACTAGTTAAGCAAGGTAATTAATATATCTCTGAACATTAGGTATGCATGGCCAACTCTGATAGCTGTCAGCAAAACATAATCTAGGTAATTTCCAGCATATAAATTGAATGTATTCTTGAAAAACAATTTCTAATTATGAAGACTAATTAATTTTGGGGAAAAGCCTGCTTTTGTTTAACTGGAACAATAAATTTAATTATGATAAGAAACACCCAGTGGACAAACAGTTCTGAAGAACATCATCTCTGTCCACGAATAATCAGTTTTCTTTTATTTAAAACCTGATCCTGTTATGTTGCCAAGAAAAAAATACCTGCTTATTGCAAACATGAACATGATTTCCTGTGTTATATTTAGGGATACGTCTGGCATTAAACACACTTGCAATGGTGCCAACTGAATACGCATATGCAGCTAGGTATCACAACCTGCCTGATGCTCAGAAGCGTGGGTGAGACATTCAGTATCACAGGCAAATTGATAAAAACCAAGGTGCTGGAACAGAAGGTACTTTTTTATTATGAGCTTCCAGCAGCCCGAGTAGTGAATAGAAAACAGTGGAACAAAACTGGGGAAAAAAAGCTGAGCTGTGCCAGGCTTTCTCCTTTTCTCCTCAGGACAGCAGTCACCCTTACAAAACTAGCATGGTGTGAATCAGACCCTATCCTTCTTTGTCCCTGCTACATTCAGTACTTACATTCAATCTCTGTTCAGATGCACCTTCTCACGGCTGGGACAAAGCAGGCATTTCAGTGGTCTCAGCGCCAGCCCCTTGAGCAGAATTGCTGGGGAGCCCATTTCAAATAAAGCTGAGAGTCTGTAACTGTCACTTCCCCATTTCACCTGTTTTCTCCTCTTCCCTGGGCAATAGGTATGGACTGTTCAGTGTAGGAGATTCAGTTCTTCAACGTTGCGACACCCAAGCTTACAAAGAGCAAATATTCTGCTGAGCATACGGAGGCTGGGCAGTGCCGGCTAAGGGAGGAACAAGCACTGATGGGGAAGGCTGATGGAGAAAAACCTGCTTCCTCGGTTGGGGAAGAAGCTATGCCAGGGTCGTGGTGTCATCAAGCACCCCTTGGCAAAACAGAAGAGTCCCTGGCTCTGTCCAGGCATGCACGTGTGGTCCAAGGAAAGCAAAGTGGCCAGCTGCCAGGTCACCCTCCACTCCTGCAGCTGCCCTTGAGCTGATGCTGCAGAGCTGTGCCGTGCAGGACCATTGCCACCGCAGGGGAGAGACCAGGCTCTCCTGTGCTTCCCGTCACCACTCCTCAAGTGTGGGGCTTGTGTGGGCAGCGTGATTTCACACTGCCACCTCCATGCAGCTGGATGTGCTGTCAGAGAAGGAAGATCCTACCAGCCACGTTGGTTTTGCTGTCCTCTTTTCTCCTTTCTGGAAGGTGCTCGGCACATGGCAGAGTTGCACCGTGATGGCCATAAGGCAGTTTTCAAAATACAATATCCTTCTTTTGTCCATGGCAGATAACAGTTTTTGTTTACTCTGAAGTATTACACTCCGCCTTAGTTCGCGTGGGATTTGAGATTAGAAAGTGAAGTTGAAGCAGTCAGTTAAAATTGCTGAGATCTGGAAAGGGAGCAGCACAAGAAGCTCAGATTCCCCTGAAGCAGGACAACAAGCCTTTGAAGTCTTTTTCCTTTGCTCAGCCATCTGACTTGTGTGCAATTCATGCCCCTTGGGGTTAAGATTTGCATCCCAAAAGAAAGATTTGAGAAGTAGCTGGTTTGAGGCACTCACCCTTACAGTCCAGAGACTTCACAGGCTTCATGGACAGCTACATCACATTTCTCCAAGGCCTCTATAACCTTGGTTCCAAGGAGTTACTTCTGTCAGAAACCCTTTGTACAGCGCTGAGTCAGGTGAAACACCAGCAGGGAGGTGGCAAACTTGCTTACTTTTATTTTTCTTCATGATCATTACTTTCCCTTGCTGAGTACCTGGCTTATCAGGGCAAGTTCTCAATGAAGGACTGCTTCAGCAATGAGACGTGCACTCAGATGCCATAGAAAAGGCCACATAACTATTAAAATAAAATAACGGTAAAGATAAAAGGGGACTTGGGCTGTCTGAATCTCTGCTAAAGGCAGCTCGGAAGCATGTAGGCCTTTAAAAGACTTGGGATGAAATGCAGCCTCGACTTTGAAGTACTGTGTACGTGAGCTAAGGATCATCCTGATGGAAAGACAAATACATCCTTCTTCCTCCCTCAAAAGCTCTTCTCACATTTGCTGTTTTACCTCCTGCTACATTAACCTTATCACAGCTGAAAGTTTCTGAGCTGTATTCCCAGGAGTGATCTGTGAACTTGAGGAGAATTACCTGCTTTTCTGTCTTCATGCTCAGCTACAGGGATAAAGTAGGGATTAGATTTGGGAAGAGCCCATTACTCCTTCAAGCTCTCATTTGGTCTCAGGCGAGTCACCACAGATGGTACTTTCAGAAATCTCCCACAAACTTCAGAACCCAATTAAAACAAGAAGTGAAACAGAACTGATCAAGCCAAGCAAAACATGTTTGGTGAAAAGGAGGAGGGGATCAGTACATGTCAAGTCCAGCTGGGTAGGTCTGCTGTACCGTGGGGCTTCTGAAGCAGTGACAAGCAAACCTGGGAAGACAGGCTGGGCAACTTAAGAGATAGCTGAGAAAAGACATGCAACTTCACAGAGCAGTCCCATTGTCAGACAAATCAGAGCATAGATACTGCAGTATTAAGACATTTCTAACAGAGAAACGCATTTGGAAACAACTGAGATCAAATGGAAAGATAAAAAGAAAAACTCTGCGAGTGCTTAGCATAAAACTTCATCATCCTGATACCACAAGTGAGCGCAACAGGAACAAGCAAAATTTCTATCGCTCTGCAGCATACAGCTACCTGCAACTACCAGCACTTCTCGTGGGAGAAGGGAATCCCTGCAGAGGCATGAATAGCAGCATCTGTCTCTGGGTTGAATTCCCAAGGTCACTTCCAAGTAGAGCAAGAATCTGGCTGCTGCTGAGACCTGAAATGCTGCAGAAAGCACCGTATCGGGCTGGCAGAAGCACACGGACAATGCCCACGCAGACCTCTGCTAGGGAGCAGCAGTACGAGGGGGAGGCACATGCCAGAGCCCCGTAAGCCCTCCTCTTCCTCCTCCCTGAAGCACCACGGCGCTTCAAGCCCACAGCTCCAACTGCTGCAAGGACCCTGTCCATCCAGGCAAGTACCCCGGTATACGCTGGGGGGTGGAAGCAGCTGAAGATTTTATCGTTAATGCTGCAATTGCATTTAATTATTTCACATTATAACCAAAGCAACTAGCTCTCAGGTCGTCCACCCTGCAGAGGATCTGCTGTACAAGGAGTGCCAAGACTCGACTGCTTTTGATGAAAGGTCCCTGCAATTACAAGATTCCTGGAAAATGTCTGATTTCAAGAAAGAACAATACAGAGCAATTCCAGCCAGCTGTAAATGTGACCCCCTTTCTGTTAGAGCAGGAATCCAAGATATAGGAGACGATTGTCACTAGAGTTAGTAGCAAAGCAAGTTACAAAAGGAGAATCCTGACTACAGCGTTTGCTTCAGGTACACAAGGGCAATTCTCATTAGCAAGAAAGTAATTTAACATTATCTTCTCCTTGAAGAGAGAATTGTTATGTGACCAAAGGTTTTGTTTCCCCACCCACCAGCCTGGCCTCAAAGCCATCTTAAGTTTTCTCATTAGCTTTCCTGCAGGACTCTCCCACCACAGGAGTTGGACGCTTCATAAAAATTAATGAATTTTGACAGCAGCTCTATGACATCAGAAAGTAGCACCCCCACTTCACATACTTCGAAGCTGCAGACAAGACCGCAGACTTGTTTTGGGCGCCCAGTGTAGATGTGTGAGTCTCCTGGGTTTCTAGGGTGTTGGACATTTTTATGCTCTGAGAGCAGCTCCCAGAGAATCCTGTTGAAGACATGACCATGAAACACCGGGAATACAGAAATACTTATTCTCCTAATAAAAGAGTGATGAAGACAATCAGAAGGACCAGTCTGTGATACTGTCCATTTATCACAAAGATGTTAATTAAATTTTGTTAAATCTTTGATGGTCTGACTATTTGCAAAGGAGGGCTGGCACTGTGTCTGGCCAGGAGTACGAGGTGTGGTCTCTGGCAAGGAGGCAGGAGTACTTTTTTCCTGAATATGCATTTTTTTAAAGCCACTAGATGTGCATATACTGAGCCTTGGTTTGCAAAAGCACAAGCGCCTGTGTGACTGGAATCGTTATCCAGATCGCAGATGCAAGAAACCCAGCATGCAAAATGAATACATACAGTTCCCCCGCTTCTTCCCCGGGACGGCAGACCCAAGGAGCCACTTGCAAAATATATCCTTTGATCTTGAGCTGCTGCTGCAGCTGCAGTCTGAGGCTTTCAAAATGCAGTAAAATTGTAATTTGAATAGGAGGTAAAGAGTGTGATATGTGCTTTATAGCTAAATAATTAACAAAATGAATTGAAATGACTGAAATATTCATAACTTTAAATATTTATAAATTAATTTTAAAAGTCACTATATAGTATTGAATTATATTTAAAAGTCTGCCAATCTAGGACCTCTCAGTTTCATTTATGCTTGTTATTACAGTTAGTAACGCTCCAAAAATGACAGCTGGTTGGCAAGAGAGATGAAATGCAGCTTCTAAATCAACAATGGTAGCTAATGCTTCTGCACCAGCTCAGGGTCACCTACTCTGCCGCGAGTCAGGAGGAAACCCAGGCTCCTTTATTTCTCTCCTGAGCAGACCCGTTCAGAGCTGGCTGTGCCATGCTGAGCCATGCCAATAAACCCCCCAAAGCACCGACTCCTGGCCCCATCGGTGTTGGCAACAACTCTGTTGCTGACACTCTGATAAAGGGACAAGTGACAACTTCCCTCTGCCTGGGACCCTTGCTGGATCACTTCACAGATATGGTGTGCCTCTGTAAAAGACTATCGGTGACAAGAAAGACCAGTTTGACAAAGAGCCCGTTGGCTGAACCTGTATCTGCTTCCTCCTTGTCCCCAGAATAGTCTGCACATTCTAGCAGGAATTTTACCTGTCTTCATTCATCCTAAGATAAATTAAAAATATTAATAATTTGGTTGAGAGTGAGACATTCCGCTCTGGCACTATTACACACAAGAGGAGAACCATATCTGCTCTCCTACCGCCAATACCTGAAAACATTCACCACGAAGCAGTCATTTTGTTGGATATGCAATTAGACACATAGTTCCTTCATGCTCACAAACGCCGCAGACACCAGAACACCTCACATTGCTCTTGTGTGCCCCCGTTGCAAACATGAGGCAGCAACTGCACAAGAGCACTGATCCTTTTTCAATATTCTTGCATTATGTACCTCCTTCACTTTGATGCTTATTTCTGATAAATACTCTGCATTCACGTAGCAGCAGGAGATTGTTACCTTTTGACAAGAGTCTGTTCTCATCGACATTATCTCTAAATTATTCTCATTTGATGTGACTCAGATGGGTTGCACTTAAAAAGTCTTACATGACAGTGCTAAGAAGAGCAACAGAAGTTGTCAGACTATTTTTTTTTACATCAACTAAGGAAATCAAATCATTGGGGGAAAAAAAAAAAAAAGAATTTCCATATTGTAAGTGTGTGAATAGCTGGAGCTTTATTCTTTCCAGAGCAACAAGAACTAAAGGTCAGTTTATGACTTACAGAAGAAATAGTTTCATCTAACTTTCTTAGAAGGTTTAATAGTTTAACCCAGAGCATTGCTTTAATCACAGCTTAGGACTATGCCTCAGAGAGCCGAGTACCATGGGAGAACCAATAACTGCATATATGAACAGAGCACTTCCAGAACAGGACAGAATGAGATATAACCAGTAAATAGGATAGAGTTTTGTAAAGGTATTTCTCAAGCCAGGAGATGATTCCCGTGAGAAGCTGTCATATTTTTAATGGATTAATCTTCTGTGCTGTGTTTGTGGAAGGTCTTGTGCTCTTGTTGCGTCTGCTCCTGAGTGGTTCTGGCCCATCACAGCCCACACCCCAAGGGGAGAGAAGCACTTAAGAGGCGCAGATCACCATCTGTCTGCTGATGTAGATTACCTGAACTTCTCTGCTTTTCACTCACACTTTATGGCAATTTCCTGTCTTGACTTAATTTTTTAAAATGAACTCATTTAAATAATGATACTTCTCTGACAGTCAATTGCTTTCTCCAAGTGAGCTGATGTAAATCGAGTAGGTGGCTTGTCATCATACCACAGAAACATCAGAGAGATGCAGCAAACTTCATCAGGCTGCAATTAATATTTTCAGAGCAATTTATGTGGTTCATTTGCTAGGGCCTCTGCTGGTTGCTCCTACACAGTGAGGATTTCTCTTCATGATTACAGATGTTACTCAAAGCAGTTTTAATACTTTTTCTTCCTTTAGAATCACTCCATTTATGGGATTCTACATGGACAGGCAACTGAATAAATCAGAAATAATTTGGAAGGCAAAATGTACACTTTTCCCGTTCAGAAAGTGTCTGTGTACAGAATACCATCCTCTCAGACATGCTATGGGAAATTATTTGTTGACTTATTTCTAAGAATAATTGACACCCTTGCAGCTTGTTAGTGAGAAGTCTGTAGCAAGGACTTGGTATTTCAAGTCTGAACTTTGAAAGGGAAACAGAAGCTGGAGTGATTATTTCTAGTCTTTGAATGAAGTAAAGTAATCCTTAGAGCTAGGACTGCAGTTTGGGTTCTCAAGAGCCTGAAAAAAGGCCTTTCTGCAAGTCTCCTCCGCAAGTTTTTACCACAGCAAACACTGGTTGAATAATTACCTGTAGCTATTTTTTAATATTTTTTTTTGCAATGGAGTGGAACAAGAAATGGGGCGGACGATGCCTGCGGCACGCTGGGGCGGCAGACAGCCTCGGGAAGGCAGAGCGCAGGCTCCCTCCCGCCCCAGCCGGCTCGCCAGCGGTCGCAGCGGCAGCGGACACCCGGCTGGGACTCCCAGCATGAAGCCCCAGCAAGCATCCTTGCCTCTCCCCCCCTCAAAGGCATCTCTGGGAGGATGATTTCTTCCCAGATTATGACTGAGGAGGTTTTGATGCAAGAAGCAACCAAAGGAGGTAGAGTTTGATGGTGGGAGGATAATCCCCATCTATCTGTTTAAAAAAGGGAAGCGGATCAAGATGCTCTCTCTAAATCACAGAGGCACGTGGGTTTATTGGGATAAAAAGCACCAAGGGACACGCTCCTTGATGCGAAGGCAGAGGGAAATGACCTTAGTAACCGGGGGGGATAGTGGGTACAATGAGGACTGATTACATTAAAAACTGCAGTGCCAGCATCCTTCCACTGCAAAACAAGCTCAAGCTTCAGATCCCTCCCGTTCCTCTACAGCGTTTCTAAACATTTCTACAGCTGGCTACTTTCAAGCTGATGTCGGAGGACCACTGATCAATGTCTCAGATGTGAGCGTTTTACCGAGCAGAAGCTGCTCATCAGGACCATTTACTAAGGAGCATCTCATAAAATAGTCACCTAAGCATTTATTAACAAGACGAACGTTTGAGCATGGGCTATTTCATTTTGCTGAATACCCAAGTAAACTAGATTTGGGGGAAGGCACCCAACTGCATAATTAAAAGTCAAAGAAATAATAAGATCCAGCTGCTGCCACTGAAGAAAGAAGAACTCAGACTGAAACGCGATACAGATATTTAAGGGTTCAGGTAAATAACCATGGGAACAGAGCATCTGGGGAGTCTGTGAGTGGGAGCTGCATCGCGTTATAAAGAACACAAGCTATTGCAAACAAAAGTTTAGTTCAAAAAAGAAAAAGGTTGTGAGCTTGAGGAAGGTGAAAATAGTTCCAAGTTTTCTCCCGCATTTGTTTTGCAGCTCAGACTAGATGGTAAAAATGGCTGTTTCTTTCTTTGATATCAATGATAGGAACAGCCATTTTTACCATCTAGTCTGACCTTGGATTTCTTTGATAAGGATGATATCCTTGACTGGGATAAGGTGTTAGAGAAGTCATGTGTCATTAGCATGTTGGAAGCATCTCAGAGGATGCGATCTCTGCCTCGCCTGTGGCTCTGCCCACCTCAGAACTGGACTGGAGGCTGCTGGAGAAGAGCGGCTGAAGATTACACACCAGCCCTGCTGCTAAAGCCTCAGCAATCGAGGAAGCAACCTGACCACGCTGCTGGTGCTCAGCGTGAGCCAGCGCACACCAGTGGCCCGAGGGGGCTTTGTTGTAAATGGTACCAAAGGCTGCAAAGACACCAGCATCCAGCAAGCGTACTCCATCCGCCACCGCCTCAAAGCGCGTCTAGAGCAGGTACTGCTGCAGACCAAGGACACCCGAGGACACCAAGGCCTGGATTCACCACCACATCGTTTGACCTTTTTACCTGTGCAAAATATTATTCATAAAATCCTGCCTTCCTGGTTACTTAATGCTGCACACGAGCGTGATGCTTTCTCTAGCTGACAAGAAGGTGACGAGGGAATGCGCTTCTAAACCAAGACACTGAAAGTGAGAAATTCAGAGCCTTCCACCGGCAAATCCATTGAAGACAGTCCCTAAATCTTCCTCCCCTTTCTCTGGGGAGGAGAAGGAATGAAAGAGTACTTGGTCACTACTTTTACAGGTGCCTCTGGATTTCAGAAGTTTAGAGAACCAGTTTTTTACCATTTTGTAGGACATTAAGACAAAACCTTCAAATGATGCAGGACGTCCCTCACTCCCAAAGTTTTACTCATGCTCTAAATAAATTAAGTCCTTATGAAAGTTTTGCATCGAATGTCCATTCAGCCCTGATGAAAAGCAGATACAATATTTATTTGCTTATGTAAGATTGTCTCCTCCGGGCACTGGGCCCAAGTGTAACAATCATCCTCTATCAAGAAGATGGCTTTGAACCAAGCCATCTTGATGAAGTATTTCTCATAGCCCCATTTACAGCTGCATATCAGCCAAACCACCCAGCTACAAACAAACACCAGC
>NW_010519820.1:117907-118443 GCF_000687285.1 Phaethon lepturus
TTGAGGCTTGGCAGAAGAATAAAACACAAAGAGATATCCTTTGTGCTGCTGTTTTAGCTCAGAAAACTGAGGCTTGCAAGGTAGTTTCAAGCCATGTAACACACATATGAATAGCTACTGATAATGCAGACAAGTCAAAATAAAGAAGCTAAATAATATTAGAAGCAAAGGCATCGGTGGCTGTATTTCTTGTTACTCCAGCCATCTCAGCTAATTCATGCCAGAGGTGGAAGAGGAATCAGTATTACTGCTGTTATTTGTTTATATTAAACTCCTATATTACAGCAAAGTTCTTATTAGAATGAGATAGACACACACATTTTCTAAGATTTTTTGTCAACATTCATCATAGAATTTATTTGAATAATAAGCCCCCCCATTTTCTTCAAGAACATTTCAGGTTTTTAAATGAAGCAAAAATCTCTTTTAAAATAATCTCTTTTTTGATCTTTCTTCCAAAATGGAAATTTTCTCACATTTCTGTTTTAGCGAGCAGACACTGACAAAAGTTTAAGTATTCTTTTAGTTGGTCGCGG
>NW_010519820.1:118505-120045 GCF_000687285.1 Phaethon lepturus
GCTTGGCAGATTCTTTGGGAACCTCATACTGTACAACCTGCAGAGACCTAACGAACATGCCTGAAATTTGGACATAGGACTGCTTTCCACCTTGCTATATTCCACCTTCTGGCAAGCACACATCATTCCCTGTGTCAGATATGGATTTTTATGGAAGAAAGCCAGAGCCCACGGGCAATATCACACAGACCTGGGCAGGTACCCGACTGGGACTGGCAGGAGGCCAGCACCTTACCCTTGCAGAACACCTCTCCAACAGCTCAGATGCGACCCAAAAGGCGTCTGTAATCACAGTAGCACACACCTCCTCAAATGCTGAGCATTTCCAGGGAGAAGCCTTGAAACCAAGGAAAAAGAGCAATTCTGGTGAGGATAAAGAGCAATTTCGATGAAGATGAAAGGCTAAGAGCAAGGTCACGGAAAAGAAACCTTGCATGGGTGCTGGGCCCCAAACCCCCGGCTCCCTTGGCAGACGCCACACTCGTGCTTCCCTGCCCGTCCCTTCCTCCTGCTCTGCCCCGCGGGAGGGACGGGTCGGACCCTCCTCCCTGGGAGCTGAAAACTCAGCCAGGGCAGCATCAGAGGGTGCCCTCGTCCAGCCCCTTTCCTGGGGCAGCCCTGCTGGGCCACAGCAAGGCAGGGAGGAGGAAGCGGGCTGTTGCCCACCGCCTCGCTCCGCCGAAGATGCCTCCGGTTCGCTTGGCAGCGCAGCCGCAGGGAGCACGGACGGCATCCCCCACGGTCAGAATAGACGTTGCTCATCGAGCCCGAGCTGACACGAACCGCACCGGGCTTGCGCGAAGTGCAGAGAGGAGAGTTTTTAAATTGCCTTATACCCCAAGGACGCCGGCCCACACTCAAAGGTCAGGAGCGTCGGAAAGCAACGCGTTCCTGATGCAGCCAGCTTGAAAAGATGCAGAAAGGATTAAGCCACAGTGGCTGGCGCTGGCAGGCAGGGGAGGGGCAGGGCTGGGTAAATGTTTGCCGAGTTGTGGCAAATACAAAATTGATTTTCTTCTTCATTTAACACGTTTTTCACTCCCTTCCCCCCTTCTCCTCCCCTTTATGATTAAATTTAAAAGCAATAGTGACTTCAAGATGCAAACACACTTAAAAGTTTAGAGAGAGGAAAAAGCTGAATATCCAGCACAGTGAAACCCCTGAATTAGGAAAGCTGCGGGGTTGCAGAAATAGTAGATGAAAAGGGATTCTCTGGGGAAAGAGGAAGGGGATGGTCTGGGTTTCAGCACACTCCATAGGATCTGAGCTCCTGACTCCTCTGAGAGAAGGATGACACAAACATGGCTGACAAGGTAGGAGGGACCGTGTTCACGGTTTGGTTTAACTTGCACAGGCCTTTATCATGTCCACTTTGCTTCAGATATAACAAACAGAGATGAATTAGACATTTGGAAGAGGAAAAATCCACCATAGATTTTAAATCATCTTTAACAGACCTTTCAACTGTCTTTCACCTGGCAAAAGACTGGGAGTATTTTGAAGATCTGTAACATTACCCTCATTTATTGCACAGCAGGAA